>NC_142944.1:14562963-14585463 GCF_046866305.1 Octopus bimaculoides | reverse complement strand
TTCTTTTGAAACCTTTCCTAAGCCACATCAAAAGTTACATCAGAGATGATCTTGACATGCTCAATCACCTCCCGAAAACAACAAACGAGGAGTCACTCTTGGTGTCTTTTGACGTGGTCAACCTTTATACAAATATCCCTCATGAATATGCTATTGAGGCAATTAAATTCTGGCTGCACAAACACCCAGAAACATTTCCTAATCGCATCAACACAACTTTCATCATAGAATCACTTAAGTTCATTCTGACCAACAATTACTTCCTGTTTGCAGACACATACTTTCGCCAAAAATGTGGTATCGCGATGGGTACTAAAGCTGCACCAGTCCTTGCGAACCTCATAATGGGTTTTTTTGAATTAACACTATATGAAACCTCACGTCAGAAATTTGGACACCTTTTCCACATCTTTTTAATGGATAACTGGAAAAAATATTTGGATGATTGTTTCATCATATGGAATGAACCCTATGAAAAACTTCTAGAATTCAAATCCATTCTTAATAACATACATCCCAACATTCAGTTCACTATGGAATTCAGAAAACATCATCTCCCTTTTCTTGATCTCTTAATCATAAAAACACCTAATAACCAAATCACAACCGACATCTACCACAAACCTACAGACTCACAACAATACCTCCTTTTTAGCTCATGCCACCCAAAACACACCAAGATAAATATCCCCTTTAATTTAGCTAAAAGAATTTGCACCATTGTCTCTGACCCTACCACTCGAGAAATACGCTTACAAGATCTCAAAAAAAACACTGTTACAACGCCAATATCCCTCCACACTCATAGATCTTGGAATAAAACGTGCCAAGGAACTTGACAAAAACACACTAAAAACTAACCAACATAATAACACACCCAACCCCAAAATACTTCCATACATCTCCACCCATAACCCCAATAACATCGAAGCATTCACCACAATTAAACAAAACCTCCCCTTACTCACCACAGACCCGAAAATGAACAATATCATTAATACACACAAAGTCCTTAAATGCAAAAGGCAACACAAATCTTTGAAAACATTATTAACCAATTCCAAACTACATACACCACTTCCACCCCCATCAGTTAAAAAATGTGCACGCCCTAATTGTGGCACCTGCCCTTACCTACTTGAAGGCTCTGAATTTACCTTCAAACGAGGAACAAAGTTTAAAATTAAAACCAATTTCTCTTGTTCCTCGAGTAACCTCATTTATGTCCTTACTTGCGCAGGTTGCCAAAACTTCTATATCGGACAGACGAGCCTCCCATTACGTAGAAGAGTAGCTGTCCATAAGGAACAAATAAACCTCCCTCAATACCGCCAAATTCCACTCAGTGGCCACATAGACTCTTGCGCCAGAAACAAAAACCCTAAATTCATTATATTCCCTTTCTATCAATGTAAAGACAGAATCTCCACACAAGAAAGAATCAAGAAGGAGAATTTTTCATAGAGAAATTCCAACCATTTCTTAACACACACACCCCTCAGTGACCTTATTTCTTTATGAACAGACACAAACTTCCTGTTTTGAAAAAAAGAGTTCATAACTCTAACTAAAAACACTTGTCTCCCCTTACACACACTTCCTGTTTTGACACCACATTTCCTGCTTAACACAAACTTTTAACCCTTTTTTTAAACCTAACAAAACTCTCAACTCTCATGCATCCTTATTTTTCCTACCAATTTATACATGAACTACTATTGAACTGCAAAAGCTCAAAGACAATATAATGTATGGGTATATTTATTTTTTTTATATATTATTGTTTTATATATTATTTTCTTCATTTTGTACTTTTTTGTACTTCTTTGTAAAAAAACATTTTCATTCTCCTTCTTGATAATTTGCTTCATCGCAATGAAAACCGGTTAGAAAAAATCTTCATTAAATTATGCTCCCAGTTCAGCATTCTGGCTTTTTTACATTTTCCTATATATTTATATATATATATATATATATACAGGGCAGGGAATCGTCAATTAGTAATAAAATTAATAATTAACAATTTTGCCGGGTAGCTCAGTATGAAAAAACCTTTTCGGTAAAGCTATTTATAATCATAAATATATAGCAGTAACCTGCTTCTCCAACATACTGAGAATTCAGAAACAGCAGCCAAAGAACTACTGATTCTAAAACTACAAATTTTTCTCTAATTGATAGCGATATTCATGATACACACAGAACAAAAGACAGAAGTGAAGAGTAAAAAAACAAACCTGCCTTTAATTAATTTGGTACGACGTTTCACGATTAGTGGTAAGAAATTACCTCATTTCGATCTTCAGCCAAATATTTTAATGAATTTGCCAATGTCTAAATAACTCACGTTAATTTTTGACCATGCGACGTCAAGACCACGTGAGGCAGACGTTAAGAAATTTATCGGCCAGTGAGTTTAAAATCTCTCACTCTAATGAATTCAATTCAGTGTGTATCATAAATAGTCCCGCATAGAAAAAAGTCCCGTACGACCTGTTGCGGTTTAGCTGACCATCTTAGAGGCATTACTAAAATATAGATATACAGGGCAGGGAATCGTCAATTAGTAATAGAATTAATAATTAACAATTTTGCCGGGTAGCTCAGTATGAAAAAACCTTTTCGGTAAAGCCATTTATAATCATAAATATATAGGGATTAGCAGTAACCTGCTTCTCCAACATACTGAGAATTCAGAAACAGCAGGACTATTTATGATACACACTGAATTGAATTCATTAGGATGAGAGATTTTAAACTCACTGGCCGATAAATTTCTTAATGTCTGCCTCACGTGGTCTTGATGTCGCATAGTCAAAAATTAACGTGAGTTATTTAGACATTGGCAAATTTATTAAAATATTTGGCTGAAGATCGAAATGAGGTAATTTCTTACCACTAATCGTGAAACGTCGTACCAAATTAATTAAAGGCAGGTTTGTTTTTTTACTCTTCTCTTCTGTCTTTTGTTCTGTGTGTACCATGAATATCGCTATCAATTAGAGAAAAATTTGTAGTTTTAGAATCAGTAGTTCTTTGGCTGCTGTTTCTGAATTCTCAGTATGTTGGAGAAGCAGGTTACTGCTAATCCCTATATATTTATGATTATATATATATATATATATATATATATATATATATATATATATGTGTGTGTGTGTGTGTGTGTGTGTGTGTGTGTGTGTGTGTGTGTAGGCTAGTTGAGTTAGAGATTAAAATAACCGTCCAAGGGATAGAAGTATCCATATACTACCGGTATATTACCTATATTTCACAATGGGCATACAAAATATTTAACCATATTCAACTTTTCCCTTTTGCTTCTCTATGCTCGTCTTCTTTATTTATTCTTCACTCTGATGAAACTCCTTGTTTCAGATAGGTTTTATTACCAAATATGATTAATATTTTTACATATTTTTGCATATCAATGTGACAATACCATGCAACATTTGAACAGTTTATTTGCATTGAATTAGTGAATAATAATTGGTGTAAGTCAATTGTTGTTTATCAGTACTTCTCCATTTTCTGCTCGCTCTCTCTCTCTCTCTCTCTCTCTCTCTCTCTCTTTATATATATATATATATATATATATATATATATATATATATATATATATATATATATATATATATATATATATATATATATATATATATATATATCGCTCTCATTTCTTTCTGCAAATCTACTCATACAGATGTAATAATCTCTATCTTCTACTATTACCGTCTCCGATGAAGGGATAGATTAAATTTTCCCTGAAACAGCTGTAAGACACTCTACATAAAATATAAATTTACTTCTGCTATTGGTCTCTTTATCTCACTCTTTTTTTACATATATACACGCTTATACACGACTCATGTTATATTCCCCATTCATGTTACAACCACATCTGGAGCAAAACTAGTCGGTATACAGCACTTACTTGGTATTACCTGTATCATTAGGGCCTGGTTGACTCCATTACCCTCATAACTTTTATATATATATATATATATATATATATATATATATATATATATATATATATATATATATATATATATATATATATATATATATATATATATATCGTCTGTATAGATGTAACGCAAACATATATATGTGAAAATACATATAAGTATAGGAGAGTATTGTAGTTCGCTTGAAGCATTGTGTATTGTTTGTACAGTATAAAAAGTATAGAATGGTACAACAATGCACTATAAAACAAAAAATGGACTATATACCTGTTGTAATTTGGTTATCTATAGTCCGATGATATTTCGGAATTACAATTCTTCTTAGCTGGAGTCTCTGCTATAAACTGTTTTCCAACGCTATTCTTTTTTTTTTTTTTTTTTCAGAAAAAAAGAAAACTGTTGGAAAACAGTTTATAGCAGAGACTCCAGCTAAGAAGATCTGAAGAAGGAATTGTAATTCCGAAATATCATCGGACTATAGATAACCAAATTACAACAAAGGGACAACAAAACATCCAGGTAGACGATACAAAGAAAACAAGCTCAGGTCATTCGGGGTTTTCTTTCATCAGTCAAGTTTCAGATTATCTTTGCAAATTCGGCTAATTGTACTCGAGATTGCTCCAATCTGGCCAACCCCAAGGAAAAACTAAGCTAAGAGCATTAGATTCCTTGGAAGAAAGCAACGAATGTGTACAAAAATAAGGACGGAAAGAAAATGGACAATGTTACACAAATACAATAAAAATAATAACAGGACATAACAACAGATGTTTTTTTACTAAGGACGAATTAAATTAAGCTGGCATGTGTGGAAGTAAAGCCTTACGGAAGGGATACAATGTTTCACAGACACAGGGAGGAATATCGATGTTGCACGCACAACGGCCGGCTAAGAAAGAAAGATCACGCTTGGCCGAACGCCGGTCACATGCGAAGAGAAGAGAGAGAAGTAGAGGCAGAGAGACAAAAGAATTAAGGTGGGGCGAGAAAAAATGACAGGGACACATTGAAGTGAAAAGAGGAGGGAAAGTGAGCAAGAAGAGAAAGCAAGGAAATGTGAGAGAAGGGGAACGAAAGAACGAAGAGTGGAATGAACGAATAAGGGTGAAAGGGCTGATAGACAGTACAAGTTGTTCTGTCCTGTTATTATTTTTATTGTATTTGTGTAACATTGTTCGTTTTTTTCCGTCCTTGTTTTGTATTCATTCGCTGCTTTCTTCCAAGGAATGTAATGCTCTTAGCTTAATTTTTCCTTGGGGCTGACCAGATTCGAGCAATATCGAGAATAACCAGCCGAAATTGCAAAGATAATCTGGATCTCGACCGATGAAAAAAAACTCGCAATGACCTGAGCTTGTTTTCTTTGTATCGTCTATCTGGATATTTTGTTGTCCCTTTCTTGTATAACCTGTCTGCATGTTTTGCGTTCTTGTCCCATTTTGTATTATATATATATATATATATATATATATATATATATATATATATATAGCGGCGTACGTACACTTTGTCTCTTATTTGTAAATATATATAATAAAAAACCCAAGAAAAACACAAGAAAAATTACATCTCGACGACGTGGTACATGAAAAGTATTAACAGACGCTCAGGGAAGGAAAGTTGGGTTACGGTTCGAGCAAAGCTCTTCGTCAGAAGCAGAAGACAGAGGATAGTCCAAGAAAAAAGGAAGACGGAGGAAAAAATCGCCAATGATCCGCTATATATATATTACATTATATTATATTATATCATATTATATTATGACATCACTGGTATCGGCCTTTGTCTTTTCCTTAGATAACATCGGTGGCACGGAGAGGGGTGACTGATATGCATGGGCGACTGCTGGTCTTCCATAAACAGCCTTGCCTAGATTTGTACCTAGGAGGAGAACTTTCTAGATGCAATCCCATGATCATTCATGACCGAAGGGGGTCTTTACCCTTTATTCTGTATTGTATTATATTATATTATATTACATTATATTGTATTATAATATATATGCAAACATTTTTTTTCAGAATGAGATAAAAAAACCAGCACTGTGAAGATTTTAAAACATTTATAAATAGAAGGTCTTACACCTGTTTCCTAGGTAAAGAGGACAACAAACGTTAAGGCAAGGCAAACATCTCAAGTCATATACATTATTATTATTGCAAAAAAGATTCAAAGTCTTGCGGCTGTTTCTGGAATAACCCAGAGTATGGGATATTCCGTCACCGGAGACAAATATGGAAAATGAGAAGGGTATAGATTAATGAAATGACTACATAGAGGACCGGAGTGAAGGAATAAGGGGATGAAGAAAGAGAAGAAAAAAGCCTAAAAGTTCACAGTTCAACTTTCCGATCTTGTAGAAATAAGTCTATAAGTTCTTAGGTGCAATCTTGCGTAAATCTATGCACTTAACTGGTTGTTATATTATTACTGTTATTTCCGTTCAGAACAGATTTAAACATTTGAATAGACCATTTTTCTTTATCTTTCTTCCAGCCTCACTTATGAATTAAAAATTATCTCTACCATAAAAATATAAACAAGTTACAGAATATCGGTACGCCTGGCAAACCATGATGTTTAAGTGCATGCGGATTGGTCAAAAAGGTATTCTAAAAGTTAAATTTGTTGGAGCGTTTTAACAGGTACTAAAGTTGTCAAGAACTTAACTGCTAATTAATCATATTTGAAATCTGTTGATTGCACTATGTATGAAAGCAGTAATTTAGCTTTATGACCATTACAAATTATTTTTTAAATGTTAAGATACCATAATAATAAATGTGAAAAACAGACAATGTCTTAACTTTATTCAACTTAGATATTATTCTATACACTTTCACACAAATTCGAAATAAAATATACATATATACAGGTGCAAGAGTGGCTGTGTAGCCAGTAGCTTGCTTACCAGCCACCCGGTTCCAGGTTCAGTCCCACTGCGTAGCAACTTGGGCAAGTGTCTTCTACTATAGCCTCGGGCCGACCAAAGCTTTGTGAGTGGATCTGGTGGACGGAAACTGAAGGTAGCCCGCTATATATACACACACACACACATATATATATATATATATATATATATATATATACTTTTGTGTGTCTGAGTTTGTCCCCCATCATGGCTTGACAACCGATATTGGTGTGTTTACGTCTCCGTAACTTCGCGGTTCGGCAAAAGAGACCGATAGAATAAGTACTAGGCTTACAAAGAATAAGTCCTGGGGTCGATTTTTTCGAATTAGGTGGTGTTCCAGCATAGCCAAATGACTAAAACAAATAAAAGAATATATATATATATATATATATATATATATAATTTTTTGAATATTTAAAGAACATTAATACTAATGAGAAACATTAATGTTAGTGGTCGCAAGCTAAAAACCGTATAGGCAAAATTAATAGATATATATATATATATATATATAATAATTATGCATAACAAGGGAGCTATGAAGCACCAGCTTTGCTAAAAACAGGAGTCAAAACACTCCGAAGCCACAAAAATTGAGACCAGATTTTCACAGGCAAGCTTGGAAAAAAAAAAACGAAAGTGAATAAGGATTGCGTCTCACCTGCAAAAGTACAAGAAGGAATGCCAGTTAACCTGGTATCGTGATTTCGAATTTAGCGCCAAAAACACTTGATTCTCTTCAGCCAAGCCTACTCATGACAAACCTATATATCACTTCAACCGATGCCTCTGTTCGTTTCAATGCCCAAACCACACTGAGAAAACGAAGTAAGTGAATAAAATGTTTAAATACATATAAAGAACATTAATACTCATATGAGAGATAATAATGTTAGTGGCCGCAAGCTAAAAAGAGCTCATGGTTGAGAAGCAAGTTTGTTAACCGCGCAGCCACGCCTGATACACACATATTTAGATACAAACATACATTCATATACATACATACGTTTATACATACATATATACATATATACACATATTCATGCATGCATGCATACATACATACATACATACAAACATACATAAATGCATATATACATACATACATACATACATACATGCATGCATGAATACACACACACACACACATACATACATAAATACATACATACATACATACATACATACACACATATGTATACACACCTACTTATACACAACGTATTTATCATTGCTAAGAACGCAATACTTATATCTTCAATCTTTGCTTTCGATAGGTCTTTTACTTTCATATTCAATCATTTTTTAAAAAGATATTCTATTGTTTTGGCCAGTTGCTTTATCCTAATCTGTTTGATTTCATTTCATCTTTTTAATTTATTAATATATTTATGTATACTTTTGAAAATATTTTTGAATTTGGTTTACTATCAATTTGTTTATCTGTTTACTTACTGTTTACTTATGTTGGCAGCTGCTTAGGTGTTTTTACCGCTTCACCGCCTAACTATACCGGTGATTTGTTTTTTCTTTTGTTTATTCTTGTAAACTTTTCTTTTTTTTCTTGATGGGGTTGGTGGGAGGTTGACGTCGTATTGCTTGCTGCATTTACCATACTTGGACATACATACAAATAGATAGATAGATAGATAGATAGATAGATAGATAGATAGATAGATAGATAGATACATACATACATACATACATACATAGGTAAATGGGTATGTAGGTATGTAGGTAAGTAGGTAGGTAGGTAGGTAGGTAAGTAGGTAGGCAGGCAGGCAGGCAGGCAGGCAGGCAGGCAGGCAGGCAGGTATGTAGGTAGATAGGTTTCTTTATTAGCCACACAGGGCTCAACACAGAGGGGACAAAATACAAATGTAGAGTTTTTTTCTTTTCGAGGGGGGCGAAAACAAAGCAGAAAAAAAAACAAAAGTGGGGACAACGATGAAAAAAAAATCGCAAAACGTTTGGGGTATTTACAAAAAATACGAAATAATACAGAAAATTCCCAATAAATGGGGAGGTTATCCGTGGAAAGAAAAACCTACGAAAAGACCACGGTAACCTCGGTCCTTAGTGTCACAGTTTGTTAAATAAAATTTCTTTTATTTATGCAAGAAACGTAAGTAACTCTGTTTACAAAATTTTAAAACGTTTTATAGGATCATGGTCAAGGTGGCTTCGTCATTTATACGTGCCATTCTTGCTACATGTATCCATCTTTTTTCGAAACATTTGCTAGATAACACTTGCCTCTCTACTCTCACCTTCCTTTTCAAGTGATACTTGAAAAAGTTGATGAGAGATTGACCAGAGAGGAAAGTATTTGTCTCTAATCCTTTCAGACGCGTCCACCAGATGCATTCTTTCGCCATAGCCACAAGTACGATAAATACAGCTCTTCCTTCCCGTTTAAAGGAAGGAGGCGTGACGATATTGACGATAGACTCGGTTGATAAACCGACTCGTCCCACACGCGACAGCAGTCGTTCGACATAAGCCCACAGCTCCGAAATGGTTGGACACCGCACGAGTGCGTGCAGAACGGTTTCATCGCTCTGACCGCATCTCGGGCAGGTCGGCCCCGCATTTCGCGAGCCGTGTCTATAGAGCTTATCCCGAACGGGTAGCGCCTCTCGGTAACACTGCCAGGCCAGGGATCTCTGGAAGTTGTCCATAGGTCCCGGCCCGAAAGTCGTCCTGAACAGGCGGGTCAGGTATTCCTCGTCGACGCCCAGGTTCGCCCCGAGATCGTCGTCGTACCTGCCCTCCACTAATCCCCTATAGAATGACTTCGTTGTGATGCAGCCGTTCAAGGTCGACCCGGGACGGCAAAGTTGTTGCAAAGCAACGCGACACTCACGGTGTCATTCGCCATTCCTCGGCCTCTTTTTGATCCACGACTGCAGCTCGGTCATGGAGACGAGCTGCGGGAAAGCGCGTCGCACAAACGGCGACCACACCTGCTTACCGTCGTCTACGTAGAGCCGGAGATGTCGTAGTCTCGGCGCATGTCTGCGCATCATCAACCACGGCATGCCCAGCCCTCCTTTCAGCGGGTGTTGGCAACAAACGGATCGCCTCACCATCGGAACGCTTCCTTTCCACAAAAATCGGAAGAGGATGCGCTCCATTTCGGTGATGGCGCGATCGGGACAAGGCACGACGGTCAGGCGGTATTCGATGACGGACGCGATGTACGCGTTCGCCACCTCCGCCCGACCTTTTAGGGACAGCTTCCTCTCGGACCATTGCCGGCAGAGAGTGGCCACCCTACTCGTTATCTCGTCCCAGTTCTTCTCCGTTTGCAGGTCCGGACCGAACCAGACTCCGAGCAACTTGACCGGACCGTCCGTCCAGCGTCCCACTACTGAGGCGCTGCCGAACGGTATGGGCTTGCTTCTCCAGGTGCCGAGCAGCAAACCCACCGACTTATCCCGGTTGATTTTCGCTCCCGTCACCGCTTCGTAGTCTTTCAGCGTCTCGCCGACAAGCTCGATGTGCTCGTGGCTAGACGCTATGACGGTGACGTCGTCCGCGTATGCCGACACGCTCGTCCCGCACCCCAGTTCTCGCGGGATGCCCCTCAGCGTCGCCAGCTTCCGCAGTAGTGGCTCGAGAGTCAATACGTACAGGAGCGGCGACAGGGGGCATCCCTGACGAACCGAAAGTGCAATGTCGAAGGGTCCCGATAGACGTCCATTGACGCGAACAACCGAACGGATGCCTGTGTACAAGGCAGCCATCCAGCCGCGGAAAACGGGACCGAAGCCGGCCGCTTCGAGGACGGCCTCCAAGTATCGATGGTCTACCCTATCGAAATCTTTGGATTGATCCAAATTGATCAGGGCCCCACCCATGCCAGATTCCGTAACTACCCTCTCTATGATGTAGCGCATCAGATGGAGGTTGTCATGGATGCTCCGGCCCGGCACGGCGCACGTCTGCTCCGTGCCGACAAGTTTCTCGATGACAAGCGCCAACCGCTTGGCTAACACCTTGGCCAAAATTTTCATGTCTGCATTGAGCAGAGTGATGGGCCTAAAGTTATCTATGGCGTCCCCCTTGTTTGGATCTTTCTTCAGCAGCGTTACCGCTCCTCGGCTCACAAAACCGGGAATGCTCCCGTTCTGCTGCCAGTTGCAGTACACGGCCGCCAAGACTTCTCCAAACAAGTCTGGCATACAGTTGTAAAGCTCGTAGGGCAGACCATCCAAACCCGGAGATTTGTCCGTCGAGCAACCCGCCATCGCGTCCCTCACCTCCTCCGCCGTGATGACCCCTTCGCAGCACTCCGCCTCTCTTGCCGAGAGTCGTGGCAAGCTGTGCAGGTAGGCACTAAAGTCCACCCTGCCTTCTCGCTCGCCACTCCTCCCGAACAGTCGGGAAAAATGCCGCTGAAACGCCTCGCACATCTTGCTCGGCTCGAGCAATTCGCGTCCCTGTTCGTCTATCAGAGACCGGATGGTGGCTCTGTTACCCGGCTGCGCCTCCGCCACCCGGGCCTCTTGTGCGGCTCCAACACCTTCATTCCTCAGAGCACGCATCCTTGCCCTGACAGCACACCCTTCGTGTTTAGCATTGAAGTGTTGGTCGAGGGCCAACCTCGCCGCTAAAACGTCGGATGCGATGCCACTTCGCAATGCCTCTTCTAACTTTATCACTAGCTCCCCCTCTACTCTGTTCCTCTCTACAGCTAGTGCCCTGCTATACCTTATTGCTTCCGCCCTTACTGCTCTCTTGAGGGCAAACCACCATTTGTTGTTGACGATGGCTCCCGTCAAAGCCCTCTTTACTAACGTGCTAATCCGGTCTCTGAAAACCTGTCTCGACGGGAAAGACGCGTTTAGTTTCCAGTAACCGGGACCCTGCCTATGTGCCTTATCTAAGTCTAGCGTACACGTCACAAGTTTGTGATCCGTGTAGTTGACTATGTGGAACTGTGGACATCCTAAACTATCTCTATCTCTTGTCCTACACACTATCCTATCTAGATACGATCTCGACGACCCAATGCGGTTGCTCCAAGTCCACGTTGGCACATTTGGGTGGTCGAGTCGGTACCTGTCAGACAACTGGAAGCGTCTGAGCAGGTCTATGAGGCCTTTGCATCCCCTTCTAGTTTTGTCACTCCCCACGTAGTCTAGATGCGTGTCCAAGGTAGCATTCCAATCCCCCACTAAAAGTAAGGGACGAGACGTTCCCAGGAATACTTCTAGACGTCGAAAGAAGTCTGACCGATCTGTTAAAGGAGGCACATAAACTGCCAGCAACCGAAAAGCGCTTCCATCGCTGCCGTCCACATCTAGGACAACCAGTCTACCCTCCGGGTCCGTAAATATCGTCTTTACTTGGAGATCCAGACTCTTGCGAAAAAGAACCGCCGTGCCACTACCGCCCATCCTCGGCAGACAGGGAGAAAAATAAATGTTAAACTGTCCGCCAAACATGGACTTTAGGGCCCGCGGTTCATGGAGTCTGGTCTCACTAATGGCTATGATATCCAAATTGTGTGACTTGATGTCATTTAAGAGGTACCCTTGTTTCCAAGGGGACCCTAAGCCACGCACATTCACACAACCAATCTTCACCATGATTCTATCAAAATTTGTGTTTTACACACGAAAGGAGAGAGAGAGAGAGTTACTTACTGTCCGAAAGTTCTTGGCTCTTGGCCTCACAACCTTCTCTCAGAAGGTTTTTGTATAGTTTTTTTGATGAATATTTTTGGAATCTCCCTACTGTATCCGGGTAGAGAGATTTCAGTGTATTGTATGTGCTCCGTGTTACATGTATGATTTTGATGTGTTGTGGTGGTGTTGTGCGTGGGTGATTGCTTGTTTTCGTGTCATTATCTGTTATGTTAGTGTTTGACCTAATGAATTTCATTAGGTTTAGATTGTTTGTGTTTATCGCTGTCAAACTTGTTGTGGGGTTCTGTGTTGGTGCGTTTGTGTTGGTGTTTTTGTTTTCTGTGGATGTGTTGGTTTCGGGGCTGGTAAACCTCCCCGCTTTGTTTGTTTGTTTTTCCGTTCTTTTTTTCCCCCTTTTTCTTCTTCCCCCCGTGGCCACTTGCCAAGCCTCTGTGTCATCTTCATCTGACATGTCGGAGGAATCGGAGGGTGGGAGGGGAAGGGTGTTGGGGTCTATTTTTGTGTGGGTTGATTTTGTTGTTGGTGGTGTTGGTGCTGTTTCGTGACAGTTGGGATGTGGTGTTTTGGTTTTTGGGGGTGGGGGGAGTCTTTTTCGTGTTCCCTTCTTGTGGGGTTGTTGTTGTTGGTGTTGGTGGTGGTGATGGTGCTGATTCTGTTCTTGGTGGTACTGGTGGTGTTGTTGTTTGGTTCGGCTGGGTTGCTGGCTGCTGGCGTTTTTCCATTTCGTTGTACAACTGCTTGACCAGTTGTGCATATGGCGGTGTAGGCAGTAATGCTGTTTTTTTCTTGTGCTTTTCTTGTGGTTGCTGTTGTTGTTGTTGTTGTTGTTGTTGTTTTTCTTTGTATTGTTGCCGTTGTTGTTGCCTTTTCTTCTGGGCTACTGGGCATGTTTTTTGAAGGTGAGTTTTGCTACTACAAACGTAGCAAACTGGCCTTCTGCCTTCGGCGAAAACATGAAAAATTGAATCCTCAGTTAATTGGATTCTATGTGGAATTTTTTCCCAGTTTGCTGGATCAATTTGTACCAGGAGTTGAAATTCCTGGCCAATCCAGTTTTGATTGCAAACGGCAGATGCTTCTAGTATGTTTATCTCCTCCTCTATGCCTAGACATATGGCAGATACTAGCCATTCTTCCTCAATTTCAGGAGGCACATTCGAAATTTTTATTTTCGTAACCCTACGACCAAGGTACGTAGGGATCATGAGCAGGTTCTCATGCTGTAATGACTTAGTGGAGAGGTCCTTCGCTCGCTGCTCGCTGTCTAGTCTTACTTCTATCGTTCCGAATTTCAAACCTCTCGTTATGTAAGTCTTGTAAGACCAAATCGGCTTTAAGCATCTCTCAACATTTTCTTGGGTGAATTTTTCCACTGTCTTTGTCTTTAAATTAATGGTTCTGTAGATGATAGTTTTTTTTTCGATGTTTATCTTAAAGTCCGCGGGCGTTTGAAGATGGACTGTAACGTCCTTTTTACTTAGCATGCTTTTGCATGCAAGTAATTTCTCTTTCGATATATTCAAAATTCTTTTCCTAGGCTTCAAAGCCTCGGTAAAGTTCGTTGTGGTGGTGGTGGCGGTAGTGGTGGTATCAGTGGTGAGGACAGTGGTTTTGTTAGCAAGGACATTTGTGTCCTTGTTGTTGCTGCTGCTGCTGCTGCTGCTGCTGTTGTTGTTGTTGTTGTTGTTGTTGTTGTTGTCACTGGTTACGTTGGCATGCAAGACTGCTGTAGCAGCAGAGTCTTTCTTTTTCTCCATTCTCTTCTTTAACTGTGAGGAAGGAAGACTAGGAAATTCTTTTTCGAACGAAACACTGCAGACTGCAGCGTTCGTTTCACAAAAATTTTCATGGCTACAAGACGCCATCGTCTCAAAAAAAATGGCTAGAAAGCCGAAATTGGTTTTTATATCCTGGAAATGTGCCACACAGGGCAGATTTCCGTCGCAAAAAACTTGCACCAGAGAGTCTACAAGTTGTTATACAACTTTGTATATAAAATAAACTTTACAAACAAACTTTTTAAAACATGAAAAAGGCAAAACTTACGGAGCCGACACGTCTACCGTCCGTCCATAGAGATAGATAGATAGATAGATTAGATAGATAGATAGATAGATAGATAGATAGATAGGTTTCTTTATTAGCCACACAGGGCTCAACACAGAGGGGACAAAATACAAATGTAGAGTTTTCCTTTTCGAGGGGGTCGAAAACAAAGCAGAAAAAAAACAAAAGTGGGGACAACGATGAAAAAAAAAAAAAAAAAAAAAAAAACATCGCAAAACGTTTGGGGTATTTACAAAAAATACGAAATAATACAAAAATTCCCAATAAATGGGGAGGTTATCCGTGGAAAGAAAAACCTACGAAAAGACCACGGTAACCTCGGTCTTTAGCGTCACAGTTTGTTAAATAAAATTTCTCTGTTTACAAAATTTTAAAACGTTTTATAGAATCATGGTCAAGGTGGCTTCGTCATTTATACGTGCCATTCTTGCTACATGTATCCATCTTTTTTCGAAACATTTGCTAGACAACACTTGCCTCTCTACTCTCACCTTCCTTTTCAAGTGATACTTGAAAAAGTTGATGAGAGATTGACCAGAGAGGAAAGTATTTGTCTCTAATCCTTTCAGACGCGTCCACCAGATGCATTCTTTGGCCATAGCCACAAGTACGATAAATACAGCTCTTCCTTCCCGTTTAAAGGAAGGAGGCGTGACGATATTGACGATAGACTCGGTTGATAAACCGACTCGTCCCACACGCGACAGCAGTCGTTCGACATAAGCCCACAGCTCCGAAATGGTTGGACACTGCACGAGTGCGTGCAGAACGGTTTCATCGCTCTGACCGCATCTCGGGCAGGTCGGCCCCACATTTCGCGAGCCGTGTCTATAGAGCTTATCCCGAACGGGTAGCGCCTCTCGGTAACACTGCCAGGCCAGGGATCTCTGGAAGTTGTCCATAGGTCCCGGCCCGAAAGTCGTCCTGAACAGGCGGGTCAGGTATTCCTCGTCGACGCCCAGGTTCGCCCCGAGATCGTCGTCGTACCTGCCCTCCACTAATCCCCTATAGAATGACTTCGTTGTGATGCAGCCGCTCAAGGTCGACCCGGGACGGCAAAGTTGTTGCAGAGCAACGCGACACTCACGGTGCCATTCGCCATTCCTCGGCCTCTTTTTGATCCACGACTGCAGCTCGGTCATGGAGACGAGCTGCGGGAAAGCGCGTCGCACAAACGGCGACCACACCTGCTCACCGTCGTCTACGTAGAGCCGGAGATGTCGCAGTCTCAGCGCATGTCTGCGCATCATCAACCACGGCATGCCCAGCCCTCCTTTCAGCGGGTGTTGGCAACAAACGGATCGCCTCACCATCGGAACGCTTCCTTTCCACAAAAAGCGGAAGAAGATGCGCTCCATTTCGGTGATGGCGCGATCGGGACAAGGCACGACGGTCAGGCGGTATTCGATGACGGACGCGATGTACGCGTTCGCCACCTCCGCCCGACCTTTTAGGGACAGCTTCCTCTCGGACCATTGCCGGCAGAGAGTGGCCACCCTACTCGTTATCTCGTCCCAGTTCTTCTCCGTTTGCAGGTCCGGACCGAACCAGACACCGAGCAACTTGACCGGACCGTCCGTCCAGCGTCCCACTATTGAGGCGCTGCCGGACGGTATGGGCTTGCTTCTCCAGGTGCCGAGCAGCAAACCCACCGACTTATCCCGGTTGATTTTCGCTCCCGTCACCGCTTCGTAGTCTTTCAGCGTCTCGCCGACAAGCTCGATGTGCTCGTGGCTAGACGCTATGACGGTGACGTCGTCCGCGTATGCCGACACGCTCGTCCCGCACCCCAGTTCTCGCGGGATGCCCCTCAGCGTCGCCAGCTTCCGCAGTAGTGGCTCGAGAGTCAATACGTACAGGAGCGGCGACAGGGGGCATCCCTGACGAACCGAACGTGCAATGTCGAAGGGTCCCGATAGACGTCCATTGACGCGAACAACCGAACGGATGCCTGTGTACAAGGCAGCCATCCAGCCGCGGAAAACGGGACCGAAGCCGGCCGCTTCGAGGACGGCCTCCAAGTATCGATGGTCTACCCTATCGAAAGCTTTCGATTGATCCAAATTGATCAGGGCCCCACCCATGCCAGGTTCCTTAACTACCCTCTCTATGATGTAGCGCATCAGATGGAGGTTGTCATGGATGCTCCGGCCCGGCACGGCGCACGTCTGCGCCGTGCCGACCAGTTTCTCGATGACAAGCGCCAACCGCTTGGCTAACACCTTGGCCAAAATTTTCATGTCTGCATTGAGCAGAGTGATGGGCCTAAAGTTATCTATGGCGTCCCCCTTGTTTGGATCTTTCTTCAGCAGCGTTACCGCTCCTCGGCTCACAAAACCGGGAATGCTCCCGTTCTGCTGCCAGTTGCAGTACACGACCTCCAAGACTTCTCCAAACAAGTCTGGCATACAGTTGTAAAGCTCGTAGGGCAGACCATCCAAACCCGGAGATTTGTCCGTCGAGCAACCCGCCATCGCGTCCCTCACCTCCTCCGCCGTGATGACCCCTTCGCAGCACTCCGCCTCTCTTGCCGAGAGTCGTGGCAAGCTGTGCAGGTAGGCACTAAAGTCCACCCTGCCTTCTCGCTCGCCACTCCTCCCGAACAGTCGGGCAAAATGCCGCTGAAACGCCTCGCACATCTTGCTCGGCTCGAGCAATTCGCGCCCCTGTTCGTCTACCAGAGACCGGATGGTGGCTCTGTTACCCCGCTGCGCCTCCGCCACCCGGGCCTCTTGTGCGGCTCCAACACCTTCATTCCTCAGAGCACGCATCCTTGCCCTGACAGCACACCCTTCGTGTTTAGCATTGAAGTGTTGGTCGAGGGCCAACCTCGCCGCTAAAACGTCGGATGCGATGCCACTTCGCAATGCCTCTTCTAACTTTATCACTAGCTCCCCCTCTTCTCTGTTCCTCTCTACAGCTAGTGCCCTGCTATACCTTATTGCTTCCGCCCTCACTGCTCTCTTGAGGGCAAACCACCATTTGTTGTTGACGATGGCTCCCGTCAAAGCCCTCTTTACTAACGTGCTAATCCGGTCTCTGAAAACCTGTCTCGACGGGAAAGACGCGTTTAGTTTCCAGTAACCGGGACCCTGCCTATGTGCCTTATCTAAGTCTAGCGTACACGTCACAAGTTTGTGATCCGTGTAGCTGACTATGTGGAACTGTGGACATCCTAAACTATCTCTATCTCTTGTCCTACACACTATCCTATCTAGATACGATCTCGACGACCCAATGCGGTTGCTCCAAGTCCACGTTGGCACATTTGGGTGGTCGAGTCGGTACCTGTCAGACAACTGGAAGCGTCTGAGCAGGTCTATGAGACCTTTGCATCCCCTTCTAGTTTTGTCACTCCCCACGTAGTCTAGATGCGTGTCCAAGGTAGCATTCCAATCCCCCACTAAAAGTAAGGGACGAGACGTTCCCAGGAATACTTCTAGACGTCGAAAGAAGTCTGACCGACCTGTTAAAGGAGGCACATAAACTGCCAGCAACCGAAAAGCGCCTCCATCGCTGCTGTCCACATCTAGGACAACCAGTCTACCCTCCGGGTCCGTAAATATCGTCTTTACTTGGAGATCCAGACTCTTGCGAAAAAGAACCGCCGTGCCACTACCGCCCATCCTCGGCAGACAGGGAGAAAAATAAATGTTAAACTGTCCGCCAAACATGGACTTTAGGGCCCGCGGTTCATGGAGTCTGGTCTCACTAATGGCTATGATATCCAAATTGTGTGACTTGATGTCATTTAAGAGGTACCCTTGTTTCCAAGGGGACCCTAAGCCACGCACATTCACACAACCAATCTTCACCATGATTCTATTTATACGTGTGCTTTAAAGCACAAAACAAAAGAACAGAGTGTTACTTGCCGTTAGAAAGTTTTGTTTCCTCCTTGGATTTTTCACCAAGGAGGCTATTGTACAATTTCTTGCACAAATATTTCTGGAATCCCCCTACCGAGTTGGGGTAGAGGGATTTTATTGTGTTGTGTAATGCTGGTGTTACATGAATAATTTTAATGTGTTTTGGCGGTGTTGTACGTGGGTGGTTGTTGGTTTTGATATCGTTATTTGTGATGTTTGTTTTAGAGTTGATGTAATTCATCAACTCTGTGTTTGTACTGTCTATTGCTGTTAGCATTGTTTTTTTTATATTACTATTGGTGTTAGTAGTATTTTCGGGAGATGTGAATCTCCCTGCTTTGTTTGTGTTTGCATTTTGTTTTGTTTTCTTCTTACTGCGCTTCCTCTTTCCTTTCGTAGCTATTTTCCACTCCTCCCCACTCTCTTCATCGGATGATGGGAGATCTGAGGAGTCAGAAAGAGGTAACGGCAAATTTTGTGCGTCTGTGTGTGTTTCTGTGAATGTTTGTGTTGCTGTTTTTATTGATGTTGGCTCCTTGTTATTTATGTGTGGTGTATGTGATATGGGGGAGGGAGAGGCAGTCTTGGAATTTTCTTTTTTTTCTTCTGTTTTTGCAGTTTCTGTTGTCTTTTCTGTTGTGGTTATTGCTGATATTTCTGTTGTTGTTTTTTGCGTTGCTGGTGGTGTTGGTAGTAAGGTTTTTCTGTTGGGGGTATTTGGTAGTTGCTTCTGTTGTTGTTGTTGTTGTTGTTGTTGTTGTTGTTGTTGTTGTTGTTGTTGTTGTTGTTTTTGTTTAGCGGCCAGAGGGCAGTCCTTTTTCAGATGTGCTTCGCTGTTGCATAGGTAACAGCGAGGTCGCCTGCCCTCTACCACCACATACAGCTTGTGGTCCTCTGCCAATCTAATTTTTGGAGGAATTTTCTGTGAAGCCTCCTCCGTGATGTGGAGAAGGATTTCCAGATTTTTCCCTCCCCAGTTCTTTTCCTCTCCGACCGTAATCTCCAAAATATTTGCCTCCTCCATTTCCAGGCACACGGCCGATATCAGCCATTGGGTGTCCACCTCCGATGGCACATTTTTTATCATAACTTTGGTCACTCTCTGTCCTAGATAACTCGGTATCATTACCAAGTCATCTGTGCGGAGAGAGAGTGTCGAAAATTGTTTAGCTAAATTTTCATCCAGAAACCTTACTTGCACCGTTCCAAATTTCCTTCCCCAGGTGACATGATTCTGATAAGGCCAAATTTTTCCAAGACAAACTTCAATTTTATCTGTGCTAACATTTTCTACACGTCTGGTTTTTGTGTTTACCAGTTTATAAATGATGCACTTTTTGTTTTTCATTTCTATAATATCTTTTGGGATGTTAATTCTGACATCATCTCCTTCTTTCGTAAGAAGGGATTTTGTGTCTTTTATTTGTTCTTGTGTGAATGTCACTGTTGTTCTTTTTTCCTTTAGAGCATTTGCGAAATTTGTTTTTGTTGTGCTGGCGGACATGTTCTTCTGGATATTTTTGTTTATGTTGGTGTATGTACTGCCTGGTTTAAAGGTGGTGGTAGTGGCAGCAGAGTTTGTTGAACAGGTGATGGTGTCATTGCTGACGGCC
This sequence comes from Octopus bimaculoides, assembly GCF_046866305.1. Lineage (NCBI taxonomy): Eukaryota > Metazoa > Mollusca > Cephalopoda > Octopoda > Octopodidae > Octopus > Octopus bimaculoides. Next base: position 14,565,369 of record NC_142944.1, on the reverse strand, counting down.
GATAACTTTACTTCCTTGTTGTTGCTGTTGTTGTTGTTGTTGTCGTTGTTGCTGTTGTTGTTGTTGTTGTTGTTGTCGTTGGTGGTGGTGATGATGGCGTCAGCAGCAGTGGTGCTTACGTCAGAGACATTTGTGACGGTTTTCACGCATGGTTTTGTAACCTTGGTTACAGTTTTGTTTTTGTTGTTGGTGTTGGTGGTGGTGGTGGTGGTGGTGAGAGGGCTGTTAGTAGCTGTACTCACAGTCTTTGTGACGTTTATAGCAACTGCGTTCCTGTCACTGCATGAGCACGCGCTATTCTGTTCTTTTTTCTCTTCTGGCATCTGAAGCCTCGGGAAATGCTTGTCAAAAGAACAAGACAAGCGTTCCAAAATTATGTTTCTCGACATTTTTCAAATGTCAAGAAGGAAATTTTTGTATTTTGCTAGGGCCGAAACTGCCCCTGGGGGTCAATTCCTGCCCTTGAAAATACACACAAATGAAGCCTAGGTGCTTCGCAACAAAATTATTTAAAAATTCCAACAAAATGTGGACAGTAAATGGTCAAATAAACGTTTACCTTCGCAGCCGATGTGACAGCACGTCCGTGAGAATAGATAGATAGATAGATAGATAGATAGATAGATAGATAGATAGAGTCCGGCGTAAGCAATATTGTGTGGTTATTGTGTCCATAGAATAAAAGACGTTGTGTCTTTTATTCTGCAGGCGGGCAGATGGGCAGGATATTTGGCACCAACAATAAAAAGAATATTGGTTGAGGATGTGTAAGGGGTTTGTGAGGTTACATTACTGATATTAAACCGAAGAAGAAGAAGAAGAAGAAGAAGAAGAAGAAGAAGAAGAAGAAGAAGAAGAAGAAGAAGAAGAAGAAGAAGAAGAAGAAGAAAGTGTTGGATGGGGAGGAGAAGGACAAGGAGGAGGAGGAGGAGAACGTGGATGAGGGTGAGGGGGAGAATTAGAAGAGGAAGAGGAAGGGGAGGAAAGGCGGAGGAGGTGGTGGTGGAGGAGGTGGTGGTGGAGGAGGAGGAGGAGGAGGAGGAGGAGGAGGAGGAGGTGTAGGGGGAGGAGGTGGTGTAGGAGGAGGAGGTGGTGTAGGAGGAAGAGGAGGGGAGGAGGAGAAGGCGGAGGAGAAGGAAGAGGAGAGGGAGAAGAAGGAAGAGGAGAGGGAGAAGAAGGAAGAGGAGAGGGAGAAGAAGGAAGAGGAGAGGGAGAAGAAGGAAGAGGAGAGGGAGAAGAAGGAAGGGGAGGGGGAGAAGAAGGAAGAGGAGAGGGAGAAGAAGGAAGAGGAGAGGGAGAAGAAGGAAGAGGAGAGGGAGAAGAAGGAAGAGGAGAGGGAGAAGAAGAAAGAGGAGAGGGAGAAGAAGGAAGAGGAGAGGGAAAAGAAGGAAGAGGAGAGGGAGAAGAAGGAAGAGGAGGTGGAGGAAGAAGAGGAGTATAGCAACGCTGGTGATGACGACGACGACGACGGTGGTACCGACGACGATGACTACGCCGATTATTAGGTATGAACCTAATGTAACTCACTCCCTTGTCCCTCTTCTATTCACTTCCCCAGCAAAAATTATTTCGTTTTTTTTCTCTTTCTTTCCTTCTTATCTACAGTTATTTGTTTGTTTATATTTACAAGTGTTTACCATTTCTGTTATGGAAAGTTAACAGCAATGGAAATTGTAGCAATGCTTCATTCCCTAACTCGTCGGGCAATATAACAACGTGGCAACCTAAACTCAGGATCTTTAACACAAGTGTATGGATGTACCTGATATTACCCAAACTGCAAAATGGATGCAACACAACATGATGCACGGGGTGACACCCATAAGGGACAGGAGCAAGGTGGAAATGATTGTTGTACAAATTAAAGATTGATACCAAATTCATTTTCTGGTTACATAATCAATTATCATTATCACAACTAACACTGCAGAGTTCATGAAGTAGATCCAACGGAAATATACCCCGACTGCGGATGACAACTGGTAGCCCAAAACTATTCCAGTGATCTACTCAACACTTCAACATACTAACTCCCAACCTCTTCCTATCCACATGCCCCACCTCTATCTCAGCCTAACCCACACCACACCACGCTACACCGTACCACACATCACATCACACCACCACGCACAAACCAGCACTGACCAATTCCCATCCCCACATTTTCACAATCTGCACATACACGCATGCACGTGTCAAGATTACCAGCATTCTCTTACACACGCACCTTCGTTTTGGAATCACTACTACTTTGTTATCTCCCCTTCTTCTTAACTCCACTATATGACCCTTCTGTCCGGCATTCGCTATGATAGATCGCTAACCACTAAACGCATTGTTTTGTTCTCTCCTTGTTTCTTTCTGTGAAAGAGCGTAGGTTCGAAACGTTAAAGACTTTTTCAATTC
>NC_142944.1:14550463-14560463 GCF_046866305.1 Octopus bimaculoides | reverse complement strand
TCAGTGAGACTCAGGCATATTAGGGATTACATGAGTGTAAGCGCTATAAATAAAGTCTTTTTTATTATTATTAATTTGATCCGACAGGTATGTTGCATCGAATACATATCAAATTCTATCAACATCTTATAGCAGAAAGTCGTAATTCAGAAAGCACAACCAGCTAGCTTATATTATATATATATATATTTATTTATTTATTTATTTTTGTCTCTGATTAAACAAAACAAGGAATGTTGTAAACATGTTGATCCGTCATTAGAGTAGTTGATGACTGCTGGAGCTGGATTTTAGATTGTGCTTTTTGATCCATGCCTCGTTATGTTTCCAGATCAGTATCTTAGAAAAAACAGTAGGTAAGTATTGCGGGGATAAAAGTGTTATTTAACTACAATAATTATGTAAGCAAGATGCTCTATTTTTAATGTAAATAATGTTCTTTCTTCACTAAACCTTTCGGAAAGCAGGTTGAAAAGAAAAAGTGAAATCCATGGTAATGAAAATCGTGGACAACGATAGATTCGTACAAGTGTATATATACAAAACTTTAAATAGCATACAGACCCTACTTTAAGCGTTGAATCTCTTTACTATTTTACTTGTTTCAGTCATTTGACTGTGGCCATGCTGGAGCACCGCCTTTCGTCGATCAAATCAACACCAGGACTTATTCTTTGTAACCTTAGTACTTATTCTATCGGTCTCTTTTGCCGAACCGCTAAGTTACGGGGACGTAAACACAACAGCATCGGTTGTCAAGCGATGTTGGGGGGGGGGGGGACAAAGACAGACACATAAACACATACACGCACAAATATATATATATATATATATATATATACGTCTACCAAATTCACTCACAAAGCTTTGGTCGGCCCGAGGCTATAGTAGAAGACACTTGTCCAAGGTGCCACGCAGTGGGACTGAACTCGGAACCGTGTGGGTTGTAAGCAAGCTACTTACCACACTGCCACTCCTAACTCTTTACTTTTCATCCTTTCTTTTTATATTTCAAGTATATATATTTAGACTGGTTCGAGAGAACCGGAAAATCCAGATATCCGGGATAATTTTCTGATATCCTTTCTTTTTAATGTAAACCCCTCCGTTGTTTTCTAATTTGTACCAATACCTTTCCTACCTCTATTGTAGGCCCTTCTGTCCTATAAAGAAACGATAATTATTATTGCTGCTGCTGTTGTTGTTGTTGTTGTTGTTGTTGTTGTTGCGTGAGAGAGCAGTGCATGCTATTAAAGTGACACTGGGGTAAAATATACAAAGCTACCTGTTTGACAAGGGTACACAGACACATGCATCACAACCATATGTGCGCGACATGGTGATCTCATATCAAGATAAACAGCACATGATCTTGCAGGTGGGAGCCTTCAGGTAGAGTAGCCTGCCCCACTCAAAAGGTCACTGAATAATAGTTGTTTAAGGATGTACAAAATGTCCATATTTCCAGAGGTGAATTATCAAAATCCCAGTGAATTCCTCGCAACACATGGCTGTGATACTCTCGAACTACTTGTGCTTGTGGTCAGAGATGCACATATCGTCAGCTACCAAAGTACATGCTTAACTGGTTAAGGTCAAACAAATTACTTATGTAAAATAGTGTCAATCATTCGAACTGACGCTCTACCGATTATAAAATTGCGCTGCAATAATTCCTGCAAGGAATATATATGATTAATGACACTGATAATTCTTTCTATTCCTGTATTTTTATGGTAATAATTTCCTTCAACCTTTTCTAATCAGTCCACAGTTCATTTCTCTCTACAAGGTTTATTCCGCTTCTTTTCCCAACCCTTCGCCCCCACCTTAAATATACATATATATATATATATATATATATATATATATATATATATATATATATATATATATATATATATATATATATATATATATATATAGTTCAAAAAAACAATAACAAAAAAACAAAAAAACAACAAAGTGAGGACGTGATATGGATAGTATTATTGGACGCTATATATATATATATATATATATATATATATATATATACATATGTGTGCGTGTGTGTGTGTGTGTGTGTGGATTAGGATGTCCTTGATTGTAGATTTCGCGTATTTATCTGGAGAAAACTATTTTTTAAATGATATAATGTACTCATTAATCAATTAATTAAAAATTTCGTTAGAAACGGATGTAATGTCCTGCAAGTGTTGTTTACATATCTACATGTGTGTGTATGCATGTATATATGTTATAATTATAAACAAAGCAAATTTTAGTCATTTGTCCGCAGACTGAATAAATTGATGAACAACCTTAATTCAGTTCTATATTTAAGAGATGAGGAATTATTTACATTATTTACATTATTTACATTCGACGGATACAAATGATATGTGAGCATATGCATATATATATATATATACATATATGTACATACCTACATCTACATGTATATATAGATGCATATCCGGATACAGGACGTCAAAAGACGAGGACAAAAAAGGAACGGGAACATAAACAAAGCAAAAAAAGAAAAGACGAACACACACACACATATATATTATATGAATATATCATAGCTATCGGCTCCTTTTTCTTTTTACATTATGGGCATGCGCATGTACCTAATGACAAAGGGTACCGTCGAATGTAAATAATGTAAACAACCTTAATTGATTTACGAAACTCATTGAGGCATCCACATCCCTCTGACAGTCTCCAGAGAGACAAGCAACCATACTGCTTATATACTCAACAAATGCAGCAGTTACTCTATGAAGGAGTCCCAAATTTGCATAAGGAAAATGTTTAAGACTCTATAAATGTCAGCGGCCTGTCAACGAAGATCTTAGTCTACACAGTATGAAGTTATTATACAATAAATATGGAACATATGGTATAATTTATGTATGCAAATGTGCGTGTATGTCTTTATGGTTGTACGTTCAACATCCCTCCGTTTGGTACTCTAACACATTTTGTTTTAGAGTTATATTCTCTCAAACACGATGTAACCATGTATTCTTCCTACATTTCCATTACCCTCATTCTTCTTCATTATCTGTCTCTCTGTATATATGTGTGTGTGTGTGTACATACATATATATACATATATATATATATATATATATATATATATATATATATATATATATATATATATATATATATATACATATACATACATACATATATATATTAATTTTTTGTATATGTTTTATATATTTATATATATATATATATATATATATCCCCGTCCAATCTCTCTCACCTCTTTCTCCCTCTCTCGCCCTTTCGCTCTCTCTTTACCCCTCTCCCACTCCTCAATTATTTCTTCCCTCTTTTCTGTTCCGTAACCCGTCGTGATATCCTTCACGAAATTTCGACCGGAAATATTTAGATACGTGCTCACACAGTGCACCAACTGCACCGCCTCGACCATACACAAAGAAGAACGCAGTCGGTGGAACCTTGTTACTCCTTAAGCAACGAGAAATCTCACTGTAATTGCCTAAAGACGAACTGAGAAATGAGTGTGTGTGTGTGTGTGTGTGTGTGTGTGTGTGTGTGTGTGTGTGTGTGTGTGTGTGTGTGTGTGTATGTGTGTGTGTGTATTTGTGTGTGTATGCCTGAGTTTGTGTGCCTATGTATGACGTCATGTATATATCTGTCTATATGTTTGTGCGTGCATGTAAATTTGCATTCATATATATATATATACACGCACACACAAACATACATATGTATGTATGCATGTATGTATGTGTGTATATATATATATATATATATATATATATATATATATGTATGTATATATATGTATGTATTTATCTATGTATATGTGTACGCATACACTCACAGACACACACACACATACATACATACATACATACATACATACATATGAATGTTTGTGTGTATGAATGAATGAATGAATGAATGAATGAAGGAAGGAAGGAAGGAAGGAAGAAGTATGTGTATGCATGTATGCATGCGAATCAATTTAATTTTAGTTTCAAATTTTAGAACTCAGAACGTAGCGACCGACGAAGCACTATGCCCGGCGTGCTAAAAATTTTGCCCGCTCACCGTGTTATATCGCTGTATAATACTAATTACACACAATGTGGATTATTAGTTAGCTCTAAAGGCGGCCAACTGGTAGGACCGTTAGCACGCCGGGAAAAAATGCCTAGCGGTCTTTCGTCCGACTTTACGTTCTTAGTTCAAATGCCGCCGAGGTCGATTTTGCATTTTGCATCTTTCGGGGGTCGATAAAATAAGTACCATTTGAACACTGGAGTCGATGTAATCGACGTATCCCCTTTCCCCGAATTGCTGGCCTTGTGTCAGCAATAATCAACGTTCTGAGTTCAAATGAGGCCAGGGTCGATTATTTTCTTTCGTCCTTTCGAGGCCGATTTGATAAGTATGATTTGAAAGCTTGGGTTGATGAAATTGACTTATAACCTTTGTGTCAAAATGTCAGACTAATATTAATTAGCTCTCTCCGTTTCATTTCAAAATATCATTCACTCTCACTCCATCAATATTCATTTATTATTAAGATAAAATATTTTATATATGCTTGCGCGCGCGCGCGTGTGTGCGAGTATGTGTTTGCGTGTGCACGCGCGTGTAAATGCACGTGGCCTAATGATTAGTGTGTTGCACTGATGATTCTGAGGTCGTAATCAGGATCTCTAGACCAGTGCTGCGTTGCGCTCTAGAGCAAACCACCTTGTTTCATGCTGCTCCGGTTCATTCAGAGGCAAATGGGTAACCCTGCAACAGACAGGCATTCCCTTCAGGTGGAGGTAGGGAGTGTTGTTCTTCCCGCCCAACTATTAGGATGGCATCATTCGATAGCTAAAACAATGCAAGTAAGCGCATTGTGACCAGCGATGTATAACAACATATGATAGTCTGGTTCTATATCCTGACATACATATATATCCTGATATACATATATATCCTGATATACATAAATACATATACATATAGGCATATATATATATATACATACATAAACATATATATACACACACACACATACGTACATACATACATACATACATACATACATACCTATATACATGCACACACACAGAGACTTATATATGAGAAGGCTGTTGTGTAAGGTCAGAACAATGATACAAGGTACAAAGTAAACTACGAAAAGAAAAGTAAACAAACCAAAGTCGCAGTTTTATCTTGTTTATATATATATATATATATATATATATATATATATATATATATATATATATATATCGGGGTGAAGACCCCTTTCTTCAGGACATTTGGAAAAAGTGTAAGAATTCATCAGTCAATTAGAGTTGTAAGATCTGAAAAGGATCTGAGTTATTTCAGCTAAGCACAGCTTACATGTTTTGGATCCGTTAATATATGGTATGGATTTTTCAACTATTTTCCACTTTATCGTATATGGTATGGCGTTCGATTTCAAATCCCATACGTGGCTAGCCAACTTAGAAGCTTTACTTTTGTCCTTGTATAGGAAGAAAGATATGTGACTAGCATAGCGACTTTTGAGTTCGCCTTCACATACTCTGATATATATCTTCTTATCGGTTGTGCTATTATCTAGTGTTGCGGTAACTTCTACCTCATATACGACGGATTTAATCATACATTTCTGATAAAGTAGACAGGTTCCTGGATCTCGACATTTACAACTGGGCATGTGCTCTTGGTGTTGCTCTCGTGTAATGAATGATATTCTTGATATTGGGTCAGAAGCTATATGATAATTCCACTGAGTGCCTGTTAAATATTTTCCTGCGCCTGTGCTTTTCCAGAAGTTGTTTGCCAAGGAGAGATAGGCATCTTTTACCTATATTGGTTTTTACATTAAGAGAGGAGGAAGGGGTGAACCAAATTATATTCCTCGGTCTATTTTTAGGTCTATTATTGTTATTCTAATTAATATTAGAGGGTTTATGTATTAGTTTATCCTTAAAGCCACTATTGGCTAGAGCATTGTTGTGGTGGACAGCTGCCCTCTCAAAAATTTCTTTAGATGAAGAGAGCTTAGAAACTTTGTTATTAACGTTAGCAATCAGGTTTTTTTAATATGACAGGAGGGTGACAAGAGTGTTTATTTATATAGGAAAGTTAGTCGTTGGGCCCATTGTAAGGCTTATGGAGGTGAGAGCTCAGATCAGGGGAAACATCTAAAAAAATCAACGTTAGACACATTAGTAGCGACTGTGATTTTAAGGCAAATTGACTGAAGGTACAAGTAAGTTGTTTCCTAAATTTATCAAGGGTTTAGGCGCAGAAGTGACTGTATGGTAAGTAGCTTGCTTACCAGCCACATGGTTCCGGGTTCAGTCCCACTGCATGGCACTTTGAGCAAATGTCTTCTGCTATAGCCTCGGGCCGACCAAAGACTTGTGAGTGGATTTGGTAGACGGAAACTGAAAGAAGCCCATCGTGTATATGTATATATATGTATATATGTATGTGTGTTTGTGTGTCTGTGTTTGTCCCCCCACCATCACTTGACAACCGATGCTGGTGTGCTTACGTCCCCGTGACTTAGCGGTTCGGCACAAAAAGACTGATAGAATAAGTACTAGGCTTACAAAGAATAAGTCCTGGGGTCAATTTGTTCGACTAAAATGCGGTTCTCCAGTATGGCCGCAGTCAAATGACTGAAACAACTAAAAGAGTAAGGGTGTGACCATCACAGCCATAGAAAATCCCAATCCGTCGTCTTGGTATAGACCATGGTTGTGAGATAGGTACTTAGATCTCAATGTGTTTAATACAAAGCAACTCACAAGATTGCAGATGTTAGAACTATCATATGACCCCGTTGATACATCGAACAATTCATCATTATCCGACATTTTTTTAACCCATACTAAGCTCTTACTAAACAGTAGTGTTTTCCTTGCATGTCTGATAAAATCCAGGTCTATAGGGTCTATACCAACATATCATCTATCAAATATATATACAAACATATATACATACATATACACACACACACACACACACACACACACACACACACACACACACACACACACACACATATATATATATATATATATATATATATATATATATATATATATATATATATGTATATATGCATACATACATACATACATACATATATATATATATATATATAATATATATATATATAATATATATCTATATATATATATATATATATATATATATGTCTCCGTATTCTTTCTGTTGAAGAGCGTAGCTCGAAACGTCAAAGACTTTCCGTATTCCCGAGCGTCATACTAATATATACTTTTGTTATTTACACCACCTGTCCTCGTCTGTTGTTATTATTTGTATATTCTCCCATATATATATATATATATATATATATATATATATATATATACGTAAATGCCGAACCATGAAAATGAGTACTCAACACCACATTGGTGGATATAATTTCTTTGTTTGTGGGTTAAGGCCACTATTGGTTTCATGTTGAGAATATGAGGAAAACATCCTAGTGTCATAACAGTTTTTCAAGCCGATCACGCGGAGAAAAGTGTTCGCCTCCATTTTGGAAAATACTGTTTTGTGTGCTAAGGAGAAACAACTCGTATAGAAGGCCAAGATCACGGACCCGACGAAATAGCCAAGACGTATATCAGAATGACAGGCAACTCGTTCGAGGAAAGGTATACACAAACATCTGGCGTCATTCAGAGACAAAATTTTTTTTTAAATACATGCAACATCCCAGTCAAATATATGGACATTGAAACATGGTGGATTAAGCAACCCCCAGATAGAATGGAAAATTATTGCTAAAACCAAAAAATACAGAGGACTGGATACCAAATGTGAACTCTTTATTTCTGAAAAATTAAACATTATACAATCAACCGATAACATCTTAAATATTGGGGAGGAAACACCTCCCTGGATACACAAGCAATATTTTACACTCAAATATTTCAAAGAGTCACTATCTGCAACGGTAATCCCATCAGGTTAGCCCCTCTCTCGAACACGAAATCTGAACACAAATAGCAACAAAGACCACACAGAAGAAATGGGCCTCAATGAAGAACTACTTCAGCACACACAAGTATAAGAACACCATGCCCAGAACAAAAACAAAATAATGTCAACAAATTGATAACACAATAATTTGCCTAAAAGACAAATCTAAAGGCGACAAACATCCAAAACACGCAACTCAGAAATAATGTCTCTTGATACATTAATTAATTGTTTTATTCACGTGAATTTACGAGAATCTCTGCAATTTAAAGGTGACTTTGTTTTCTAAACTGGAGGCGAAAATCTTTCTGCATGTGATCAGCTTGAAAAATTGTTACGTGACTAAGATATTTTCCTACTTTTCTAAACTAATGGTCGTCTTAATCCAGAAATAAATAAACATTTATACATATTATATACACACACACATATGCGTGTGTGTGTATGTGTGTCTATTCTCGTAATACCAGCGCCAAGCGGTGTTTAGATGTAAGTGAACTTAAGGTTAGTTACAATATGTTTATAACATATCTCAACTGCCGAAAGGTACATTCTCTGCAGTAACTGTGGAGAAAAATTTTCTCTTGCAAATTTTACCATCAGAGAAAATCTATTTTCTTCACAGTAACTGCAGTGAATTTTCCTTTTAGCGGGTGAAATATGTCTCAAACATATTTTAACTAAACCTATGTTCCGCATATATATATATATGTAAATATAATATATGTAAATATAATATATATATATATATATATATATATATATATATATATATATATATATATATATATATAAACAGATATATATATGCACTGTATATATATATTTACTTATACGTGACCGTGTGTGTATTGTTGGCGATTTTCTTTCCCCGTTTTTCCTTCTTTGGACTTTTTCTATATTTCTGATGAAGAGCTCCACTCGAAATGTGAAATCCTCTTTCTTTCCTTTCCTTTCCTAAGCGTCCAATAACACTGTATTTAGTCCGAGTCCTTGCGTTGTTGTTTTCCCTTGCTTGTTCATGTTTGGTTTGACTATGTATATATATATATATATATACACTGTATGTATATATTTACTGATATATATATATATATATATATATATATATATATATATATATATATATATATATATATATATATATATATATATATGCAGTTTATTTAAAAGCAGTAGCTGCTTTTAAATAAACCATATTACTCTACCTCTGGTATTTGAGTACTCTTTTTTCCACCTTGTTGCAAATTTCATGTGCTTACTCCGGTATATATATATATATATATATATATATATATATATATATATATATATATATATATCAGGTTACAGTGTTTCATCAAAAAGGAGTATTCTAATTGTCATCAAATGTAACTAAGGTGTTAAGAAACACCTACATTGCCACGTACCTGCTGTATTCTTGGGATATTCTTTTGTTTTTAAAATTGCTTCACTTGATGATTACGGCTTTTTGCAATACAGTAATGTTCTCATTCTTCTATGAAAAAATGTGTAAGAAACAGTTGTTATTCATTTGAGTGAATACACACACACCCGTACATATACACACACACATGTACAAACACCACACACAGCCACACACAGCCACACACACACACTCACACACACGGCGCTCAGTTATATAAATGAAATATATGGAAGAAGTAGTCGAGTACTACAGCTGTTTCAAACAGCACCGGGATTTATGTAACATTAAAAATAATTCATAATTACCCGGTACCCTTTGTCATTAGGTACATGCGCATGTCCATAATGTAAAAAGAAAAAGGAGCCGATAGCTATGACATATTCATATATATATATATATATGTGTGTGTGTGTGTGTGTGTGTGTGTGTGTGTTCGTTTTTTTTTTTTGCTTTCTTTATGTTCCCGTTCCTTTTTTGCCCTCGTTTTTTGACGTCCTGTATCCGGATATGCATCTATATATACATGTAGATGTAGGTATGTACATATATGTATATATATATATA
>NC_142944.1:14535463-14540463 GCF_046866305.1 Octopus bimaculoides | reverse complement strand
AAGCAAACATAATATCTGCTATTCTTTCATATTAATTTTCTTCACTCTATAATTATTTCTACTTGAACTTCTTTTTGATGCATCCCACTTTGTTTATGTATACTTAGCTACAATTATAATTTACTTATTCTAAATCATTTTTTTTTTCACATTAGGATGTCATCCTTGGGATCCAAAATCCCTAAATAATTACTGATAAATGGTTGACAAACTTAGTAAGCTGGAAGGGTTTCGTTCTGTGAATGAATTTTCAAAATATACTGTTATGCTTATGTTAGATTTAATTAAACCACGTAGCACAATGTCTAGAAAGCTACTGACTAAATGATCGGCTTAATAATACACTTAACGTTCGATAAAGTGGACATTCCATTTGCTTTTACCAATCTTAATGTTCATCAGAAACTAAATGAACATCAAATATTCCATTGCCTTCATTCCTCGAAGTTATAGCTCTATATTGATATATCATTTGTAGACAGTTGAAAGTCGGTTCTACGTCATTCACCTTTGTATCATACATTCACATCCAGATACAAACACAAGCACACACACAGATCAGATGCACACACACCCCACACACACACGCACACACTGATACACACATACAATGATGCACACACAGATACACGCGCGCGCACACATACACAAATGTTCACATGCGTACTTACGTAATCACATACGTATATGGATATAAATATAGATAGAGAGATAGATAGATAGACAGACAGAGAGACACAGAGATAGATAGATAGATAGATAGATAGATAGATAGATAGATAGATAGATAGATAGATAGATAGATAGGTTTCTTTATTAGCCACACAGGGCTCAACACAGAGGGGACAAAATACAAATGTAGAGTTTTTCTTTTCGAGGGGGTCGAAAACAAAGCAGAAAAAAAAACAAAAGTGGGGACAACGATGAAAAAAAACATCGCAAAACGTTTGGGGTATTTACAAAAAATACGAAATAATACAAAAAATTCCCAATAAATGGGGAGGTTATCCGTAGAAAGAAAAACCTACGAAAAGACCACGGTAACCTCGGTCTTTAGCGTTACAGTTTGTTAAATAAAATTTCTTTTATTTAAGCAAGAAACGTGAGTAACTCTCTGTTTACAAAATTTTAAAACGTTTTATAGAATCATGGTCAAGGTGGCTTCGTCATTTATACGTGCCATTCTTGCTACATGTATCCATCTTTTTTCGAAACATTTGCTAGACAACACTTGCCTCTCTACTCTCACCTTCCTTTTCAAGTGATACTTGAAAAAGTTGATGAGAGATTGACCAGAGAGGAAAGTATTTGTCTCTAATCCTTTCAGACGCGTCCACCAGATGCATTCTTTGGCCATAGCCACAAGTACGATAAATACAGCTCTTCCTTCCCGTTTAAAGGAAGGAGGCGTGACGATATTGACGATAGACTCGGTTGTTAAACCGACTCGTCCCACACGCGACAGCAGTCGTTCGACATAAGCCCACAGCTCCGAAATGGTTGGACACTGCACGAGTGCGTGCAGAACGGTTTCATCGCTCTGACCGCATCTCGGGCAGGTCGGCCCCGCATTTCGCGAGCCGTGTCTATAGAGCTTATCCCGAACGGGTAGCGCCTCTCGGTAACACTGCCAGGCCAGGGATCTCTGGAAGTTGTCCATAGGTCCCGGCCCGAAAGTCGTCCTGAACAGGCGGGTCAGGTATTCCTCGTCGACGCCCAGGTTCGCCCCGAGATCGTCGTCGTACCTGCCCTCCACTAATCCCCTATAGAATGACTTCGTTGTGATGCAGCCGCTCAAGGTCGACCCGGGACGGCAAAGTTGTTGCAGAGCAACGCGACACTCACGGTGCCATTCGCCATTCCTCGGCCTCTTTTTGATCCACGACTGCAGCTCGGTCATGGAGACGAGCTGCGGGAAAGCGCGTCGCACAAACGGCGACCACACCTGCTCACCGTCGTCTACGTAGAGCCGGAGATCTCGCAGTCTCAGCGCATGTCTGCGCATCATCAACCACGGCATGCCCAGCCCTCCTTTCAGCGGGTGTTGGCAACAAACGGATCGCCTCACCATCGGAACGCTTCCTTTCCACAAAAAGCGGAAGAGCATGCGCTCCATTTCGGTGATGGCGCGATCGGGACAAGGCACGACGGTCAGGCGGTATTCGATGACGGACGCGATGTACGCGTTCGCCACCTCCGCCCGACCTTTTAGGGACAGCTTCCTCTCGGACCATTGCCGGCAGAGAGTGGCCACCCTACTCGTTATCTCGTCCCAGTTCTTCTCCGCTTGCAGGTCCGGACCGAACCAGACTCCGAGCAACTTGACCGGACCGTCCGTCCAGCGTCCCCCTACTGAGGCGCTGCCGGACGGTATGGGCTTGCTTCTCCAGGTGCCGAGCAGCAAACCCACCGACTTATCCCGGTTGATTTTCGCTCCCGTCACCGCTTCGTAGTCTTTCAGCGTCTCGCCGACAAGCTCGATGTGCTCGTGGCTAGACGCTATGACGGTGACGTCGTCCGCGTATGCCGACACGCTCGTCCCGCACCCCAGTTCTCGCGGGATGCCCCTCAGCGTCGCCAGCTTCCGCAGTAGTGGCTCGAGAGTCAATACGTACAGGAGCGGCGACAGGGGGCATCCCTGACGAACCGAACGTGCAATGTCGAAGGGTCCCGATAGACGTCCATTGACACGAACAACCGAACGGATGCCTGTGTACAAGGCAGCCATCCAGCCGCGGAAAACGGGACCGAAGCCGGCCGCTTCGAGGACGGCCTCCAAGTATCGATGGTCTACCCTATCGAAAGCCTTGGATTGATCCAAATTGATCAGGGCCCCACCCATGCCAGGTTCCTTAACTACCCTCTCTATGATGTAGCGCATCAGATGGAGGTTGTCATGGATGCTCCGGCCCGGCACGGCGCACGTCTGCTCCGTGCCGACCAGTTTCTCGATGACAAGCGCCAACCGCTTGGCTAACACCTTGGCCAAAATTTTCATGTCTGCATTGAGCAGAGTGATGGGCCTAAAGTTATCTATGGCGTACCCCTTGTTTGGATCTTTCTTCAGCAGCGTTACCGCTCCTCGGCTCACAAAACCGGGAATGCTCCCGTTCTGCTGCCAGTTGCAGTACACAGCCACCAAGACTTCTCCAAACAAGTCTGGCATACAGTTGTAAAGCTCGTAGGGCAGACCATCCAAACCCGGAGATTTGTCCGTCGAGCAACTCGCCATCGCGTCCCTCACCTCCTCCGCCGTGATGACCCCTTCGCAGCACTTCGCCTCTCTTGCCGAGAGTCGTGGCAAGCTGTGCAGGTAGGCACTAAAGTCCACCCTGCCTTCTCGCTCGCCACTCCTCCCGAACAGTCGGGCAAAATGCCGCTGAAACGCCTCGCACATCTTGCTCGGCTCGAGCAATTCGCGCCCCTGTTCGTCTACCAGAGACCGGATGGTGGCTCTGTTACCCCGCTGCGCCTCCGCCACCCGGGCCTCTCGTGCGGCTCCAACACCTTCATTCCTCAGAGCACGCATCCTTGCCCTGACAGCACACCCTTCGTGTTTAGCATTGAAGTGTTGGTCGAGGGCCAACCTCGCCGCTAAAACGTCGGATGCGATGCCACTTCGCAATGCCTCTTCTAACTTTATCACTAGCTCCCCCTCTTCTCTGTTCCTCTCTACAGCTAGTACCCTGCTATACCTTATTGCTTCCGCCCTTACTGCTCTCTTGAGGGCAAACCACCATTTGTTGTTGACGATGGCTCCCGTCAAAGCCCTCTTTACTAACGTGCTAATCCGGTCTCTGAAAACCTGTCTCGACGGGAAAGACGCGTTTAGTTTCCAGTAACCGGGACCCTGCCTATGTGCCTTATCTAAGTCTAGCGTACACGTCACAAGTTTGTGATCCGTGTAGCTGACTATGTGGAACTGTGGACATCCTAAACTATCTCTATCTCTTGTCCTACACACTATCCTATCTAGATACGATCTCGACGACCCAATGCGGTTGCTCCAAGTCCACGTTGGCACTTGGAGATCCAGACTCTTGCGAAAAAGAACCGCCGTGCCACTACCGCCCATCCTCGGCAGACAGGGAGAAAAATAAATGTTAAACTGTCCGCCAAACATGGACTTTAGGGCCCGCGGTTCATGGAGTCTGGTCTCACTAATGGCTATGATATCCAAATTGTGTGACTTGATGTCATTTAAGAGGTACCCTTGTTTCCAAGGGGACCCTAAGCCACGCACATTCACACAACCAATCTTCACCATGATTCTATTTATACGTGTGCTTTAAAGCACAAAACAAAAGAACAGAGTGTTACTTGCCGTTAGAAAGTTTTTGTGTCTTTTATTTGTTTTTGTGCGAATGTCACTATTGTTCTTTTTTCCTTTAGAGCATTTGCGAAATTTGTTTTTGTTGTACTGGCGGACATGCTCTTCTGGATATTTTTGTTTATGTTGGTGTATGTACTGCCTGGTTCAAAGGTGGTGGTAGTGGCAGCAGAGTTTGTTGAACAGGTGATGGTGTCATTGCTGACGGCCGATAACTTTACGTCCTTGTTGTTGCTGTTGTTGTTGTTGTTGTTGTTGTCGTTGTTGTTGTTGTTGTTGTTGTTGTTGCCGTTGTTGTTGGTGGTGGTGATGATGGCGTCAGCAGCAATGGTGCTTACGTCAGAGACATTTGTGATGGTTTTGTAACCTTGGTTACAGTTATGTTTTTATTGTTGGTGTTGGTGGTGGTGGTGGTGGTGGTGGTGGTGGTGGTGGTGGTGGTGGTGGTGGTGAGAGGGCTGTTAGTAGCTGTAATCAAAGTCTTTGTGACGTTTACAGCAACTGCGTTCCTGTCACTGTATGAGCACGCGCTACTTTGTTCTTTTTTGTCTTCTGGCATCTGAAGCCTCGGGAAATGCTTGTCAAAAGAACAAGACAAGCGTTCCAAAATTATGTTTCTCGACATTTTTCAAATGTCAAGAAGGAAATTTTTGTATTTTGTTAGGGCCGA
>NC_142944.1:14522963-14527963 GCF_046866305.1 Octopus bimaculoides | reverse complement strand
ATCCCAACAGATGACAATCAATATTTAAAAGAAATGGAGAAACAGATATGGAAACAAAAGAAACCCGAATGTGGTGCTTCCTAACAGAAATAATCCCTATAATAATAAGTGCATTAGGTATGCTTAAAAAACATTCGGACAAATATGTAACCAAAATAACAGGACTTACGAATATATATATATATAACACAGACAATAGTACCACTAGGCACCGCACACATTCTACGTAAAACAGTTTCAAATCTGTGAAAATAACATCACCAAAACGCTCGGTAGTGCAAATAAAGCACTTAATAATAATAATAATAATAATAATAATAATAATAATAATAATAATAATAATAATAATAATAATAATAATAATAATAATAATGATGATGATGATGATGATGATGATGATGATGATGATGATGATGATGATGATGATGATGATGATGGTGATGATGATAATGATGGTGATGATGATGATGATAACAATAATAGATGCAGTACCAAGCAGTGACTCTCAAGGCTCCTGACCTTAACTAATTAGAAGTGTTATCATGTACACATTATGTCTTGGTATAAAAGATGGACTATAGCAAATATTCTGCTCAAAACCACAGATTTTCTTGTCAGTTGTTTGACCTTAACCAGTTATGTATGTTCCTTGGTGGCTGACGATATGTGCATCTCTGATCACGAGCAGAAGTAGTTGTAGGGAGCATCGTGGCCATGTGTTGAGAGGAATTCTTTGAGGTTTGGATGATTCATCTCTGGAAACTTGGGTGTTTCGTTCATTATACTTAAGCAAACCTTATTCAGGGACCTCTTGAGCAGGACGGGCTATTCAACCTGAAGAAAATTCTAACTGGGCCCCACCTGCAAGGTCATGTGCTGTTTATCTTGATATGAGATCACTATGTCGCGTACATATGGTTGTGATGCATGTGCCTGGTGTAACCTTATCAGATGGGAAGTCATGATGGATATATTGGGCTTCGTATATTTGTATCCCAGTGTCATTTTAATGGCATGCACTGCTCTCTCACTCAATGATAATAATAATAATAATAATAATAATAATAATAATAATAATAATAATAATAATAATAATAATAATAATAATAATAATAATAATAATATCTCTGGCTCCCCAGTCCTGGCTAAGAAGGAATATATTCACAGACACGACAAAGCTGGGACCTACATACACTGGAAGCTATGCCAACACTATGGAATAACAACAGAAAAAAGATGGTATAAACACACGCTAGAAAAGGTCACAAAAAACGAGAGAGCAACCATACTCTGGGATATGCCAATACACACAGATAGAGAAATTAAGGCCAATAGGCCAGATATAGTTGTCAGAGATCATGAAGAAAAAAATGCTTTCTAATTGATGTATCAATACCAGCAGATGACAACGTTTCCCTCAAAGAAATGGAGAAACTTTCAAAATACAAAGACCTGGAAATAGAGGTAATTCGAATGTGGAATCTAAAAACAGAAACAATTCCTATCATTGTAGGCGCCTTAGGTATAATAAAAAATATTCAGACAAATACATAACAAAAACACCAGGACTTACAAATATATATAACATACAGAAAATTGCACTACTGGGCACTGCACACATCCTACGCAAAACACTTTCAATACACAAACCACAGCGCATACCCAAGGCATACAGAGCTGCGCTCGGTAGTGAAGTAAAAGCACGCTACAAAAATAAAACTACTGAACAATGATAATAATAATAATAATAATAATAATAATAATAATAATAATAATAATAATAATAATAATAATAATAATAATAATAATCCTTTCTACTAAATGCCGAAGGCCTGAAATTTTGTGGGAGGGGACCAATCGATTATATCGACGAAACCAGTGTTTCATTGGCTCTTAATTTATCGGCACCGAAAGGATGAAAGCCAAATCAACCACGGCAGAATTTGAACTCGGAACGTAAAGACGGACGAAATACGTGTTAACGATTCTGCCAATCTCCCTCAAGAATTTCCCTTTTTCCCTTTTTTAAAGCCTGGTACTTATTGCATCGGTCTCTTTCACCAAACTACTGAGTTACAGGGGCGTGCACACACCAACATTGTTCGTTAAGTAGTAATGAAGGGACAGACACAAATATACATGCGCGAGCGCAAACACACACACATTACATACATATACACACACTTACACACACATATATATATATATACATACACACACACACACATAGATCTATATACATATATATATACAGGAGGGGTTTCTTTCAGTTTCCATCAACCAAATCCACTCACAAGGCTTTGGTCGACCAGAAGCTACAGTAGAAAATTCTTGACCAGGAACTGAACCAGGAACTATGAGAGTGAGAAACAAACGTCTTACCTCACAGCCCCACCTGCGCCCATTTATCGTTATTTTTGTTTGTTTGTTTGTTTTTTTACTTTGTTATTAATGATTTTAATAGCAGATTTCATTGCTCAGACAAACATATGCTTCACTGAACCTGTCACCCACTTCTTTGCTTCAAATAATCACTGTATCAAAGTATAAACACCATGCGACTTCGCGAACAGTTATCACATGAATGGTAATTATTATAAGAGATTTCTGTGACAACACGATGGCTTTTGTTATCTTCAGATAGGAAAAATTACAGTGTAAAGCGCTGCCCATTATAAAGATTTCTGTTGGAGACTAGGAGTAGCCTACGCATACAAGTTTTCCATTTCGTCACCGATTATGTCCTAAGAAAAGGTAAAACTGGTTGAACTTGACGCCAGTGTCATCACAAACATTGCCGTCCGAACGAATTAGCTGGAGAAAATACATTAAGGTTATCTCATCAGGCGCTAATAATTCCGCTTATCTACAGCTTTGAAGCGGTATGTTATACGTCGATCCTCGAAAGGATATAAGGCAAATGGGAAATTTAAAACAAGAGCGCAATGACTCGGAACAAACAACGCAATGCATTCTATTCTTTATTCTAACAACTCATCCAGTTCTCTGCCTTACACGTTTATCCGCAAGTACATATTATAGATGTTTTTACTTGAGCCTTAGGACTCACAAGACCGGCAAACATCACTGACTAAGTTGCGGTATTCGACCACCCGCTCAGGATAGATATAACAGCATCAGCGCCAAGCACTGATTAAGAATAAACGAAATTTACGTCAGTTAAAATATGTTTGTGCCATATTTAAAGTTCTAAAGGCAAATTCACTGCCGTTACTATGGAGAAAATATTCTCGCTTATTGTAAAAGACTGTTATTTAGTAAAAGTTATGGCTTTGAATGTGTCCAGGGTTATCTCGCTTCAGTATTTTCCACCGAGGAAGGCTAAAGAGACTGAAACGGCTCATCTGGGAAGCACTCGGCAGATTTGTTGTCCTTACATCTTTTGCCATAAGCGATAGACATCAGACAGGCAGACAGACAGACATACAGACAGACAGACAGATAGATAGATAGATAGATAGATAGATAGATAGATAGATAGATAGATAGGCAAATTCATTTCCATACTTACACATATATACATACCTGCGCGCACAATTATATGTGTACAAGTATTCGAAAATCGCGTTGATTGTTGTATTGATTTCGTTTATCTACAAGCCAGTCAAAGACGTTCCAGTCATGATCCACCCAACTGTTGTTTATCAGAGATTGAATTGTCCAATGTGTTATTCCATTGTTTAAATAGTAGGGTGCTTTTCAGGCTGGATTTAACTGGTACTTCTAAGAGGTCGATCAACGGCGTACGGACTTTTTCTCTTTGAATATTCTGTGATGTGATTGAGTGAAAACACCAACTTTTTTTTATGGAAGAACATCAACTAGCAGATTAAATCGAATTACTATTTTCCCTTCGAATCTTGAAGACTAGGAAGCACTTTACGGTAATGTCAAGCGAACGAGGAAAAACTTAATAAGTATAAGGGGAAAAAAGAGAGAGCGAGAGAGAGAGAGTGTGTGTGCGTGTGTGTGTGTGTGTGTGTGTGTGTGTGTGTGTGTGTGTGTGTGTGTGTGTGCACGTGCGTGCGTGTGTTTGTGAAAGAGAGAGGAAAAAGAGAGGGAGAGAGGGAGCATGCGCTCTATCATTCAGCTTGCTATAAATTTGTTGTGAAATCTCTCTCAAATCGTAGCATTCCAGTTATATTTAGAAAAACAAAAGAATAAAAAGCTATCCTTTTGATCATGTGATCCCTGATATACAGCTATAACGCCCTTGAACATAGCTTCACTTGACCTGGGGCTGAACCATAACAGCAGCGACTCAGGGGTGTTGTAATGTTTTTTTTTTTTTATTTTGGTCTCATAAGAACAGTTATTGAATATATCTATAATCTTGATTTCAAATTTTGGTGCAAAGTCAGCAAATTCGAAGGAAAGGGGATAAATCGATTACATCACCCCCCGCCCAGTACTTAGCTGGTATTCATTTCACCGACCCAGAAAGGATGAAAGGTAACGTCGACCTCGATAAGGATTTCCAATTTTGGTAGAAGGTCAGCGATTTTGAGGGACGGGTATGAGTCGTTGTCATCTGTTTCTTCAAGCTCCAAATAAGATAAGTAAAATAAATTGGCTTCAATGATGAGTATTTAGATATTAGTTTAATAGATTTGCTCGATATGAGTAGCTGAGTATTCCAGCGATACGTGCACCCTTAGTGGTCATCATTGGACAATCTCAGCATGACATAGAGAGTGACAGGGCTGAATCTTTAAATTATGGATACCATCCACGTGACAAGTTTTCCTACAGTTTTCATCTGCTCCAATTCGTTCACTAAGTAAAAACATCCTACTCCAGGCTATTTTGAAAGATATTTGCAAAAAATGACGTGAAGTGAGATGGAACTCAGGACCTCGTTACTGCAAGCGAATTTCTCAACCATGCCCTGCCGATATAGGAAAGATCCCGTTGGATAATGTGGTTACTGAGTTCCTGGCACATGAAAATAATAATAATAATAATAATAATAATCAAGG
>NC_142944.1:14507963-14517963 GCF_046866305.1 Octopus bimaculoides | reverse complement strand
ACTCGGACAAAATAAATTGGTTAATAGATACCAGGGTAGCAAAGATCACAAAATGACTGTGGTGTAACTCCTGTTTATGAGGTAGAAACTCCTTGTCATTTTGGGTACTTGAGTATATATAAATTTAGTGAATGGAGTAAAACGCATATGTTAATTGCATACTTTTACGTAATTTATTTTACGTAGCAACCTTCTCCAACTATAGTTCTCATATTCGGTTAAAATGTCTTACGTTTAAACTGGTTCCCATACATTTCCCTGAAGAGAAGATTACATTTTTATCATCACCGATTCCTATGGATGGTATAATTTGTGATCTTCGAAACATATGTTGGAAATAAAAGTATGCAGTTAACATATGCGTTTTACTCCATTCACTAAATATATATATATATATATATATATATATATATATATATATATATATATATATATATATATATATACATATATATATGTGTGTATATATATATATATATATATATATATATATATATATATATATATATATATATATATATATATATATATATATATATATATATATATATATATATATATATATATATATATATATATATATATATATATACACATATATATATACAAATATATATATGCGTATATGTGTGTATGTATACATCTATCTATATAAGTATGCATTATGCTTATGTGTATTCACACACACACACACACACTCACACACACACACACACTCACACACACACACACACACTCACACACACACACACACACACACTCACACACACACACACTCTCTCTCTCTCTCTCTCTTTTTCTGCACTTTCTCCTTAATTTTTCTTTTTGAGCTGATCCGAGTCGAAACAGTAACGGTTCTTAATATTACGACACTCAGAACTTTCTTTTAAATTGTGCCATTTTTTGTCAGAGTGAGCAAGTGGAAAAATTTTGTCAACGAATGTTCGCCAATAGCTTTGACACATGAGCTGCTAATTA
The DNA here is from genome assembly GCF_046866305.1 of Octopus bimaculoides. Taxonomy (NCBI): domain Eukaryota; kingdom Metazoa; phylum Mollusca; class Cephalopoda; order Octopoda; family Octopodidae; genus Octopus; species Octopus bimaculoides. The sequence continues at coordinate 14,516,985 of NC_142944.1, read as the reverse complement.
CATTATCGCCAGTAACATGTGTTTGGACAATCAAGACAAACAAAAGTATACGTTAAATACTATATAAAATACAAGGTATATTCTTAATTTACTGACATATATTTCTGCTTCTATCGAAGGTAATTCAATTGCTTAGCTGCAATACGTATCACCTCCAAAAGTGAAGAGAAGATTATCTCAAGAATTAAGAATTTCTCTAAAAATGGCATGCCATTAATAAAAACAAGTTTCATTGTCTAAACACGTGTTTCTGCCTCAGATCTCATAAACATAACTATTGCCTTGCCATATCTTCAACAAGAAAGGTACTTAAACATATGCAAAAACGAATGGAACACATTTATGGTTAGTTAAAGAAAAATTGTGGCCAGTTGCATACAATGGACCAAGAAAGAGAAGTAGGGGCATATTAAATGATATCAGGATAAATTTTGTGTTACTGAAATTATTTCCGCTCCCAGAGAAGACGGCAGGGGACAAGTCTTTCTACCTCAATAGAAATCATCAGGGTAGCAATTTTCCTAACATATCTTTAGCAGACAAAACAAATATGAGGGGAAACTCAAAAGAAACCGGAATTTTGCAATATCATTTTATTCATTTAGTTTTACGTTTACATTTCTATCACCTTCAAAGATTTCTCCATTTGAAGCAATGCATCAGTCCGGACACGTTTTCCACTGTTTGGAAGCAGTGCTGGAACTCTTGCGAAGTGATGCTTTTTAACGCCTCCGTCGTTTTTTTTTCTTCGCCTCTTCCACATCTGTATCAACTTTTGTCACCAGAGATGACCTCCGAAAAAAAGTCCAGATCAACTTCCAACTGTTCTTTTAGTTCATGACATGCGTTCTTTGATCTTCCGTAACTGATCTTGATCTTCGTGACTGATTTTGATCTTCCGTGACTGATTTTGATCTTCCGTGACTGATTTTGATCTCCGTGACTGATTTTGATCTTCCGTGAAGAAGCGAGACACAAATCTTGCTGCAACTCTTTTCATTCACAATTCCTCGCCCCAAAATACGCTGGAAAGATCTCCAGGACACACCAGTCATATCAACAAGTTCGTCAATTGTTTGGTGAAGGTCCTCCAAGATCAGTCATGAATTTTCATGATGTTTCGGTCGGGAGGTCGACGGTCGTCCTGAACGAGATTGGTTTTCAAGCGACAAGTGACCATTCCTAAAGCATGAAAACCACTCGTAAACTTGTGTTTTGCTCATGGCAGCGTCCTTGTAGCTACAAACAAGATATTTGATTAAATACAATACAACAATAAGATTATAGACCTATAGATTAAAAATTACAAAAATAGATAAATAATAAACCAAAAATGTAATTCAATACCTTAAGAAAATATAAGAATACTCTTCTAAATTTGTAGAATGGAAAAACTAGCCACTGGATTTAGTTAAAAAGAGACGATGTGCGATGGCTAGAATATTTAGCTTTAGTTGATAACCAGTTAATCTAGCAAGTGGGGTTTCATATCAGTGAGGGAGCCGGTGCGCAATGATGCCGTCGAGAGGTAGGCCCCGAAACGGCACACATTCCCTCATGATGACCCCATACACTTGCTCGTTTCCGGTATGCGGAGCTTTCGGCTGGTAGCACTTGCATGTGCAAGTTGCTTGCATGTGTAAGTTGCTTGCAAAACATATAATACTAAGGAACCAATAGAAATCTTCACCTACTTTAAGACCAAACCTAACAATAAATATCTAACCAGCCGGGGTAACCTTCAGATCACAAGAAATACGACTATTTGTAATAACACTATCACATCATAAACGACTCCTATTTGGACGGCCACGTGGTTTCTTCCGATCATATTCGATCGGCAGTAAAAAGAATGACCCCGAGGAAGCTGCAGCGTTAATTAACACCGAGATGCAGACTTAGCAGTTTGCAGCGGTTTGCAGTCGAAAGGTGAGTAGGCCCAAGTGGAGAAAACGATGTAACTGTATAATGAAATATGGATACACAAGTCTCCGATCTCCTGACGTTTATTAATTTCATTATTTTCTATACGGAGGCGATGTAGTCCTTAATAGGAGATTCGGGTTTACCAAGCGAGGATAATGACCGAGTCAAGCAAATTTTCACTAAGTTCAGTTTCATCAATATTCGCTGTGGCATTGAGAACCGATCTGAAAGCTAACACGGTAACCACCAGGGTTATATATTCCTCGAAAACATTATTGAAAATACATATATATATATATATATATATATATATATATATATATATATATATATATATATATATATATGTATATATATATATATATATATATGTATATATGTATGGATATATGTATGTATGTATGTATATTTTATAATATATTATTATTAATATCGGGAAATCAATATTAGAAAATTCATCAGAAAGATGTGTAGAGTAATTTTAGTATTAAAACTATATGTAAAAATATATGTAAATATGTATAAGTATAAATATATAATATAGAATAATAAATATATCAGTTTAAACATTTTGAATTAGGTTTTAAATTATCTTACGATCGTTTCACAAAAGCGCTGTCCAATATATATATATATATATATATATATATATATATATATATATATATATATATATATAGGAGAATATACGAAAAAACAACAACAGACGAGGACAGGTGGTGTAAATAACAAAAGTATATATTAGTATGACGCTCGGGAATACGGAAAGTCTTTGACGTTTCGAGCTACGCTCTTCAACAGAAAGAATACGGAGACAAGGAGAAAATCACGGAGAAAAAAAATTGAATAGTGTTCAGTCAACGGTCAATCATAATAATGGCCGATCATATATATATATATATATATATATATATATATATATATATATGTGTGTGTGTGTGTGTGTGTGTGTGTGCGTGTGTGTGTGTATGTATGTACGTATATGTATACATATTTATATGTATATATATTTATATGTATATATATATATATATATATATATATATATATATATATATATATATATATATATATATATATATATATATATATATATATATATATATATGGGAGAATATACAAATAATGACAACAGACGAGGACAGGTGGTGTAAATAACAAAAGTACATATTAGTATAACGCTCGGGAATACGGAAAGTCTTTGACGTTTCGAGCTACGCTCTTCAACAGAAAGAATACGGAGACAAGGAGAAAAACACGGAGAAAAAAAATTGAATAGTGTCCAGTCAACGGTCAATCATATATATATATATATTTATATACCAAAAAGATTTTATAACATTTTTATAACATTTTTCTGACATAATTTAAATATATACTTTAACCAAGTAACACAAGCCTTCTGTAGTTTTTTCAATCTTATTATCTTATATATATATATATATATATATATATATATATATATATATATATATATATATATATATATACATACACATGCATATATGTATATATACACACATTTGCACGAACACATGCATACACATACACACACACATACATACATACATACATACATACATACATACCCTGCGTATGTAGTTTGTGGACCACCGTAGCTGAACAATAGCGAGCCATGACTGAGGCTGGTGCGAACTATTTGCGGTTTTTATGTTGTTCTGCTTGGTATATCTGTAAATCGATGTCTGCGAGACAAAACTAAAGGATGACGATATTCCTGATGGTTAGCGATGTGGAATTCAACGTACTTTCCGGTAGCTGCTTATATATTAATTTTTAGTACACACACGCATACACACACACACACACACACACACACACTCACACTTACATATATATATATCTTTATACATATATGTATATATATATATGTGTGTGTGTGTATTATATATATATATATATATATATATGTATATATACATATGTATATATATATATATGTTTATGTATATAAATAGATAGACAGACAGACAGACAGACAGACAGACGCACAGACAGGTTGGCAGAGAGACAGACGTACATACATGCAGACAGACAGACACATAGATAGATAGATAGATAGATAGATAGATAGATAGATAGATAGATAGATAGATAGATAGATAGACAGACAGACAGACAGACAGACAGACACATAGATAGATAGATATAGATATGTATGTACGTACACGCGCCCGCGTGCACATTCAGGCACGCACACATACACAAACAGCAAGTAGACCATACAAGATCTATCAATGACATAACATTTTGGCACAAGGCTAGCAATTACGAGGTGGGGTGGGCACTGAGTCGATTTGAAGAGACATCGCCTCAGTCAGGTTACGCTGAGAGAAATAAATCTATGTCGACAGAATGATTTCTGTGCTTCAGGCTGAGATTTCATATTGAAATGGACATCACATCTGCTGATGTCCATTGATTCGTCATAGCGTTGCAGTATTTCATCACTGTTTTCTGTACATCTACGTGTATGTTAATGCCCTGTGTGCGCCTATGTATGAGCCAATGTGTGTGTGCGTGTGTGCGTGTGTGTGTGTGTGGGTGTGGGTGTGCGCGCGCTTGTTTGTGTGTGTGTGTGTGTGTGTGTGTTTGTGTCTGTGTGTCTCTGTGTTTGTGTGTGAACGTACGAGTGTCTTTGTATACACATGTAATCGATATCTAGAAAATATTACTCATTGTTTGCTATAATTTTAATGTACGCTTCATAGTTTTAAAACGGATTCATAAACGAGTGGCTAAATTAAAGAACGAGAACAAAAGAAATTCTCTCTTAATAGGAATCATAGTAGGCAAAAAAATAGTTAAATACTGTTTTATGAATATGAACAGCACAAGAGTGGCTGTGGGGGTAAGGAGCTTGCTTCTCAACCACATGGTTCCGGGTTCGGTCCCACTGCCTGACACCTTGGGTAACTGTCCTCGACCAAAGCCTTTTGAGTGGATTTGGTAGAGAGAGACTGTAAGAAGTCCGTCGTAGATATATGTAATTGTGTGCGTGCGTGTGTGTGTGTGTTTGTGGGGGGGCGCATTTTTGTGTCCCCACCACCTTTTGACAACCAGTGTTGGTTTGTTTACGTCTCGGTAACTTAGCGGTTCGGCAAAAGAAACCGATAGAATAAGTGTCAAGCATTAAAAAACACAGTTATTGGGTTCGATACATTCGACTAAAATCCTTCAATGCGGTGCCCCTGAATGGTCGCAGTCAAGTGAATGAAAGAACTAAAAGATAAAAAATAAAAGATAAAAAATTAAAAGATGTCTGCCGTTGTGTTTGTATGTTGGTTAACTTCTCTGTCACTGCTGGGGCTTATGCATAACTGTGTGGTCTCCATGGGTCAATAACACAACGTTCCGTCAGGTCTAGCAATTGAAACCACGTTCTTACGATCACGGGTGCATCACTCTAACCTAGGGGTCGGCGAACCGGGGTAAATTACCCCAAGTAGAGTAAAAATGAAATACTTGCGGGTAATTAGGACTCATTAGACATAAGTAAAATGGTATAAAAAACTTGTTCCTTGTTACGACAGAAATTTTTCTTCTGGCAACACTGCATCTGTCAAATGTAATGGACGCGTAAATAGATTCAATAAACCTTTTGAATCCAAAGAATCTTTGATTTTCTTCCTTTGAAATCAAGGAGGTAACATCCTCCATTATTAATATAATGCAAAAGGTGGCGTACAAAAGGCTTAGCAGCATTTCTGAGTTCAAATTCCGTCGAAGTCGATTTTATCATTCTTCCTTTTCAGAATCGATAAAATAATTACCAGTTGAGCAGTAGGAATTGATATAATCTACTAATCCTTTCTTCCAAAATTTCAGGTGATGTGCATATGGAAAAATGGGCGGTGAGCTGGCAGAATCGATAGCGAGCCGGGCGAAATGCTTAGCGGTATTTCGTCTGCCGCTACATTCTGAGTTCAAATTCCGCCGAGGTCGACTTTACCTCCCTTCACTTCGGCGTCGATAAATTAAGTACCAGTTGAGCACTGGGGTGGATGTAATCAACTTGTCTCTTCCTCTGAAATTGCTGGCCTTGTGTTGAAATATGAAACTAATATTACTAAAATTTCAAAGGCGGTGAGCTGCAGATTCATGAGCTCACCGCTATTTGGAACGCCTTTACGTTATGAGTTCAAATTCCACCGAGGTCGACTTTGCCTTTCATCTTTTGGGCGTCAGTAAAATAGGCACCTGTCGAGCAATATAATCAATTTACACCCTGCCCGGAACTTGCTGGCCCTGTACCAAAATATGAAACCAATGTTACCTGGTAGTATTATTGCACACTGGACAAAATATTTAGTGTTATTTCTTCGTGCTCTTTACGTTTTGAGTTCGAATTCTGCTGAGACAGTCTTTGCTTTTCATCCTTTCGTGTCAATAAAACGAAATATCAGTTAAGCACAGGGATAAAAAGTTACAGGCCTAATACCGACCTATTGTAGAAAGAATTAATTTAATATAGTGGAGTAAGTTAAAGAGTAGAGCACCTGGTTAAATGCAGTATTTCGTTTCTGCAAATTCACAGTCATTCCCACCACTGCCATTCGAAGTCCCAATTACTTCATATCCACATTGCCTTTTATCCGTCTGTTGTCAGCAATGAAATAAATAGAGTATAACTAATTATACAGTATCGAGTGTATAGATTATATTCCTCAACATATTTTGTTCAGTGAACGCAAAGTGTAAAAGGAACAAGTATATACTGCAACAAATGTTGTATCTGTGTTGCAGTTTATATGTGCGTATATATATATATATATATATATATATATATATATATATATATATAAATATATGTATGTATGCATGTATGTATGTATGTATATTTATGTATGTTTGCATATATAAAGCAAATAAGAAAATGGAAAGGATAATCAATCGACAAACATCAATATGTAAACATTCATTTGGAACTATTTATTAACTAATCACAATCATATGTATAAGTAATCAAAAGAAATGAATGAATAATAATGATAACAACAACAACAATAGCAATAATAATAATAATAATAATAATAATAATAATAATAATAATAATAATAATAATAATAATATTAATAATAACGAATGAGTGAAAAAATACTAAACTCTTACAGCTGTTTCTACTAATTCCCCCAGAAAAATTGAAATTGGATGTAACTCTCATAACCTGTGGAAATTACTCCTGGAAGTGACTTTCTTCGCCATAAGATGTAATCTCATAGCTTATGGATATCACCTTGGAACTGACGTTTTTACCATTCCTTATTATTTCTACTATGTTATTATTTTATTTTATTATTTTACCTTATTTCCTCAAATGTTAGATTCCTATGGTCTCTCTGACGAAGCGTTTGGAGCTCAGTCATTGTCAAACCCTTGTCCAATGTTTGGTCATCCTTTGTACAATCCCTGTATATTATTGGTATGATGTGGAAAACTTGGAAAATTGGGCAATCCCATAGTAGAAACAGCTGTAAGAGTTTATTATTTTTTCATTTATTTATTATTATTATTATTATTATTATTATTATTATTATTATTATTATTATTATTATTATTATCATTATTATTATTATTATTATTATTATTATTATTATTATTATTATTATTATTCATTTATTTATTTATTTTTATTTATCAATTTATTTACTTGTTTATTAGTTTATTTCGTTTGTTTATTTTGATTACTTATACATATGATTCTAATTAATTAATAAATAGATCCAAATGAATGTTTACAGGCTGACGTTTGTCGATTGATTATCCTCTCCATTTTCTTATTTGCCTCATAAATTCTGGATAATTTTCTGTTTAACTATCACTTGTATGTAAAGACGTGGGTATACATCCAGTAGTATATTGGATATTTATTATCCCTTAGATGGTTGCTTAACCTCTAACTCATATAGACATACATACATATATATATATAAATATATATATATATATATATATATATATATATATATATATATATATATATATATATATATATATATATATATATATATATATATACATACATATATATATAATATGTGTGTGTGTGTGATAGGTTGAGTCGTTAAAGCATAACATTATCCCGCCAAAAGAGTTAATTTATTTTCTACAAACAGCTTATTACATCATACGTGCACACATGCACACGCTCAAACACTCATGTAAGTGAGTGTCCGCGTATATATGTGTCTATATGGGAACAACAATGGTGTCCCCTTGATGATTGGATATCACAAAATCGAGGAAGTTGACCTATTTGGGTAGTTCACCTATTTGGGTAGTTTACCTATTTGGGTAGCGTCGTGGACAACGACGGAGACGCCGAACGCGACGTTGCCTGCCGGATTGGGAAGGCCTCGGATATCTTTTAAAGACTCAAACCCATCTGAGCACGCAGTGTGATCTCCACCAAGACCAAAGTGCGCCTAGTCAAGAGCATCGTTATACTATCGGCAATATACGCGTCAGAAACCTGAAAAACATCGACAAAAATCGCGCGAAGGCTCAATGTATATCAGCTACGATGCCACCGACAGATACTACGAATATAATACCAAGACCACATCACCAACGAAGAGATACATCGCCGAACTGATACCCACCCACTCCATGACGTTGTCTCTGAGCGCCGCTTGCGATTCGCAAGCCTTGTCCTCCGATTACAATCGTCGCGGCATGCGAAAACCACTATTCTGTAGAAGCCACCGCATAGCAAGAGAAAACAAGGACGATCAAAATCCACTTGGCACCGCATCTTCATCGGTGACCTGAAAGCCATTGACATTTCATAGGGTGAAGCTGAAATCGCTGCGGCCGACCGACCACGTTGGAGAAGCCTTGTCGCCCAGTAAGGATGTAAGACTAATATGTATGTATATATATATATACATACAACACACACACACACATACACACACACACACACACACACACAAACATGCACACACACACACACACACACACACACAAACACACACACACACACACACACACACACATATATATATATATATACATATGCCTGCATGCGTGTGTAAGTCAGTGGTCAGAACGTCGGACTTAGATTCATGAGGTA
>NC_142944.1:14487963-14497963 GCF_046866305.1 Octopus bimaculoides | reverse complement strand
AACGATAGAAAAACAAAGACTGTGATTCGAAAGAGAGAAATAGGAGTTAGAAGCAGGAAAGAAAGAAAGGAAATTATCGCAGAAGAAATAGAAATTGTATGCGCATGAACATTAAGCATAGAAAAAGGCAATAAGAAAAGTTGTTCTGCCAACAGAAACACACAGAAAAGACGATGTATCAGTGTGCAACAGCTATACACGCAGAAACTTACAATAATCGTGTTTTTAAGCACATGACGTTTAAACTGAGATGCTATTGAAATGGATGAGAGAGAGAAAAAAAAGCACGACAGAAGTTACATAGAAGAGTTTTGATTTCATGAAAAAGGACAATTCAATGCAGAGTGCCGTTTTCACGAGCAGAGCTGTAAGTGAATTGAAAATACCGGAAATTACTCTCCCTTCTTCAACAGCCTGCCTCATGATTCATTTCCTTCTCTATGAATCTTGACGTAATCAGTATTCCTACGCGTCGGCAAATGTTGCACTATTTACAATAGCTTCTTATTGTTTCTTTTAATCTTTTCTTTTCATCAATAATACTGATTTCTTCTTGACTAAACACAAGGCTACAGTTTTCTTGATGTAGAAAAAGAAGGAAGTTGTGACATATATACCTTTTCCAGCGGTACTATCGGGGAAAGTGAAGCGAAATTGCGGACTTGTGTTCGCTCGGAGCATAGTTCATATTCTAGGGTGCTTTTTCCTTCCATTAATAATATATATAATATATCAGAATGTTAAAAAAGAAATACAAATGATTTACATTGATACATTTACTGTATCAACTCCTTACTGTTTGTTCTAAATTTTCTTGTTTTACTTCTTTTTTTTTCTCCCACTTTTCGCAAATTAATCTTAGAAAACTCAAAAGAAAAGTAAGTGAAACATTAAAACGATGGTAGTTGAAACTGTAATAAAGGAAGGTAGCATAAACAGAGAGAAAATTACAAGGAAAATGAAAGCTTCGAGTAGCATTTCATTTATTTATTTATTTTGTATTGTAATGAATTCTTAGAGACTCGAAAACTGTTAGGCTGGACTGAAAATGATAAACTGTTAAATAAATTGCAAAAATGACAATCTAAATATTTTTTTCATTACAGTTTGCGGTATTGGTGTATGATGAAACGCCTGCCGAAGACTATTTGTATATTGGCGATAAATCTTTTGCAAAATTATTGTTGTCAGTGCTAAGTTCTCTGTACATTCAGAGCTCAAATCCCGCGGAGCTCAATTTTACTTTCCATTCTTTCATGATGCCTTAAATAAATTACCTGCCGAGTACTGGAATCCATTCAGCGATTCATTCTCCCTCGCCAAATTTGTAGACTGATTTCTAAAACAAAATAATTTCAATCAGGAATTAAAACTTACGAATTTACCGAGTTTTCTATCCAGTGAAAGTATTTCTACGTGTTTTATCCACTTGCTAAATATAGCAACTCAATATCCCTTAAATCATGACTTATTTTTAGGAAAAGAAACATATTATATAAGATGCTTTTAGGAGGTGAAATGGCAGGGTCGTTTGAGGGGAGAAATATTTAATTTGCGATATTTTCGGCGGCTCTCTGCATTCTGTGTTCAAACTCCACCGAGGACAACTCTAGTTAACATCCTTTTAGGGTTGATAAAATTAAGTACCAATCGAAGATAGTGATTTCGTACTTTCCGTCTACGAAATTCTCTCACAACGCTTCGAAAGCCACTCGCAAGTGGCTTCTACTATTAGGAGGGCTATAGTAGAAGATACTTACCTAAGGTGCTACGTAGTGGGACGAACCCAGAATTATATTGTTGAGAAACAAATTACTGATCACACAGTCACTATTTATATTTACTGACAGATATTTGCTAAAGATAAACCATTTTCTTAATCTATTTCTAGATATATATATATATATATATATATATATATATATATATATATATATATATAGAGAGAGAGAGAGAGAGAGAGAGAGAGAGAGAGGGTAGATAGATAGATAGATAGATAGATAGAAAGATATAGATAGATAGATAGATAGATAGATAGATAGATAGAAAAATAGACAGAGAGAAACAGAGAAAGAGAGAGACAGACAGAAAAAGATATGTATGACGTTAATGTGGACAATTCGGTTTGTATTTTCTACAATATTTTCTGTTTAATGCTAATCCCTATATAATCCACTCAAACACTAAACACGAAAATAAAAGATTTGAAATCATTTGACATATTTTCCTGCATCTACCTACCTAAACGAAATTAATGCACCTAACCATCTATCTATGCTATTGTGTCGTTTCGAAATAAGGAATTTTTTTTTTTCAAGTATTCAAATATAGACACGTTTCGTTCTTACTATTACTATCGCATGGTTATGTTTTATTTATTTATTTTTTACATTTAGCAACTAATCAATACATCTGTTATCAATAATTCAAAAGTGCTACGTCTGTCCTCTCTACCTATGTTTATATCAATTACTTTTTCAGAGTTTGTTCTACATATTAAGTGATGCTAATCATCATCATCGGTCTATCTTAACTCTCATGATGTATATACGTGCATGGACACGTGCACACATAAATGGACACGTGGGTATTTGGTTGATAAATATTACCTTTTGGATTTAATATTGCTTCTGTCGCTAATTTGTTTATTCTTTTATAGGTTTCAGCCCTAAGGCTGTGGCCATGCTTTCTTTAAGTCCACTAGCTACTTGCAACATCAACGCCTATGTGTATCGCTAAGAAATCAGTCGACGGTCAGGCGACTACCATTGAAAAGGCTAAGAAAGGCCGAAATCACGAGATGTATGTATGTATGTATGTATATATGTATGTATAGATAGATAGATAGATAGATATCTTTGTTTTATTAGCCACACAGGGCTGCACACAGAGGGGACAAATACAACTGTAGAGCTTTTCTTTAAAAATAAAAAAAAAGGTAAAATAAAATTAAAAAATCCGATCAAAAGGGATCGGTAGGGGCAAAAAAAAAAGGTATCGTATATCACAGAAAATGTCAGTAGTGTAAAATGGGGTAACATTAGGTTTATCCATGGAGAGAAATGCCTACGGAAAAGACCATGGTAACCTCAGCAGGGAATAGACACATGAGAGCAAAGTGCTCTCTCTCTCTCTCTCTCTCTTTTTTATTTTTCTCGATTTATAGGATCATGCTCAAAGAGGTATCGTCACTCGCACGCACCATCTTTGCTACATTCACCCACCTTTTAATGAAACTTTCACGAGACAAAAACTGTCTCTCTATTCTCACCTTCCTTTTCAAGTGATATTTGAAAAAGTTGATGAACGATTGGCAAGAGAGGTAAGTTTTCGTCTCTGATCCTTTCGCTCGGGTCCACCACACACATTCTTTCACCATGGCCACCAGTATGATGAACACTGCCTTGCCTTCCCTGTTGAGGGACGGTGGTGGAGCAATTTGCACAATAGACTCGGCTGACAGGCGGACTCGTCCCACACGTGACAGCAGCCGTTCGGCATAAGCCCACAGGTCGAAAATCTTTGGGCACTGCACGAGTGCGTGCAGAACGGTTTCGTCGCTCTGACCGCATCTCGGGCAGGTTGGTCCGGTGTGTCTCGAACCGTGCCTGTACAGCTTATCCCGAACGGGTAATGCTTCTCGATAGCACTGCCAGGCCAGGGATCTCTGGTGGTTGTCCATAGGTCCCGGCCCGAAAGTTGTCCTGAACAGGCGGGTCAGGTGTTCCTCGTCGACGCCCAGATTCTGCCCGAGATCGTCGTCGCACCTCCCCTCCACTAATCCTCTATAGAACGCTTTTGTGGAATCAAAGTTGCATAAGATTGGTCCCGGATGTCAGAGTTGCTTCAGAGCAACGCGACACTCGCGGTGCCATTCGCCGATTCTAGGTCTCTGTTTAATCCACGACTGCAGTTCGGCTAAGGAGACGAGCTGCGGGAAAGCGCGCCGCACGAACGGCGATCACACCTGTTCACCGTCGTCTATGAAGCACCGGAGATGTCCCAGTCTCAGCGCATGTCTGCGCATCATCAACCACGGCATACCCAGCTTCAGCGGCTGTTGACAGCAAATGGATCGCCTAACCATCGGAACGCTTCCCTTCCACAAGAAGCGGAAGAGTATGCGTTCCAGTTTGGTGATGGTAGGATCAGGACAAGGCACGACAGTCAGACGGTATTCGATGACGGATGCGATGTACACGTTCGCCACTTCCGCCCGACCTTTTAGGGATAGCTTCCTCTCGGCCCATTGCCGGGTGAGAGTGACCACCCTAGTCGTTATTTCGCCCCAGTTCTTCTCCATTTGGAGGTCCGGACCGAACCAGACTCCGAGCAATTTAACCGGCCCGTCGGTCCAGCGTCCCACAGTGGAGACGTTGTTAGACGGCATGGGCTTTTTTCTCCAGGTGCCGAGCCGCAAGCCCACTTACTTATCCCGGTTAATTTTTGCTCCCGTTACCGCTTCGTATTCTTTTAGTCTCTCGCCGACCAGCTCGATGTGCTTTTGGCTCGACACTATGACGGTGACGTCGTCCGCGTATGCAGACACGCTCGTCCCACATCGCAGCTCTCGTGGGATGCCCCTCAGCGTCGCCAACTTCCGCAGTAGAGGCTCAAGAGTCAATACATACAGAAAGGCCGAGAGGGGGCATCCTTGACGAACCGAACGCATGATGCCGAAAGGTCTGGATAGATGACCTTTTACGCGAACTACCGAGCGGATGCCGCTGTATAAGGCATCGATCCAACCGTGGAAGACGGGACCGAAACCAGCTGCTATGAGGACGGCCTCCAAGTAGTGAGATAGATAGATAGATAGATAGATAGATAGATAGATAGATTGATCCTTATCTTTAATCTTTTGCTTGACTATTATAAATGCTATTATGACCCCTAATTTACTATTTTGTTGCGTGAACCTCCCAAAATCTTATATGGACCCTCGGGAACCATATGGACCCTCGGGAACCATATAGACCCTCGGGAACCATATGGACTCCCGGTTGAGAACCACTCGTCTATACGGATGGCAGAGATTTTGAATACCTTGCCCTTGTATATGCAACAGCAAGGCCCAAGATGATATATCTGGATTGTCAGCTGCCAATGGTTTCAAGTTCACTAATAGCCATGTCTCTGTCATATGGCGAAATATAATAGTGATTAATATATTGACGTTCAAATATGCCGAAACTTGAAATATGTACATCATAGCTTTGGCTCTCTGTTTTAAGTGCTCTTGATTATTTATTTACCGATTCGGCATCATAAAATAATTTGCATCATAAAATAATTTGCTGAATTCTAAAATAATAAGAAGCTCTGTTCTTGTCCAGACCGTTGATCTGAGTACAGCTTTGACAGCGAAGGTGCAAGCAAATAGTCTTTCGTACTATAAGCACAGCGCCTGAAATTTGGTGTGGGGGGAGACATTCGATTATATACGCCCCTGTCCTTGACTGGTTCTTTATTTTATCGATCCCGGAAAGATGAAAGGCAAAGTCAATGTCGGCGGAATTTGAACTCAGAACATAAAGGCGGACGTAATGCCGCTGAGCATTTTGACTTGCATGTCAACGGTTTTGGTTATAATAATAATGGCGCAGGAATGGCTGTGTGGTAAGTAGCTTGCTTACCAACCACATGGTTCTGGGTTCAGTCCCACTGCGTGGCACCTTGGGCAAGTGTCTTCTACTATAGCCTCGGGCCCACCAAAGCCTTGTGAGTGGATTTGGTAGACGGAAACTAAAAGAAGCCCTTCATATATATGTGTGTATATATATATATATATATATATATATATATATATATATGTAGGTGTGTGTATATGTTTGTATATCTGTATTTGTCCCCCCAACATCGCTTGACAACCGATGCTGGTGTGTTTACGTCCCCGTAACTTAGCGGTTCGGCAAAAAGAGACCGATAGAATAAGTACTGGGCTTACAAAGAATAAGTCTTGGAGCCGATTTGCTCGACTAAAGGCTGTGCCCCAGCATGGCCGCAGTAAAATGACTGAAACAAGTAAAAGAGTAAAAGAATTTTAGATTTTGTCATAAGGTGAGTAATTTCGGGGCAAGGGGTAAGTTGATTACATCAATTCCGGTATTGAACTGGTACTTATTTTATCGACCCCGAAAGGATGAAAGAAAAATTTAGAACGTAAAGACGGAAGAAATGCTGCTAAGCATTTTGTCCGACATGTAAACGAGTTTGCTAGTCCGCCGCCTTAATTAAAACTATAAATATTAGCAGGTAGATATCGGGAGGAATCGGTAGATATCGGAATGAATCGGTAGATATCGGAATGAATCGGTAAATATAGGAATGAATCGGTAGATATCGGGATGAATCGGTAGATATCGGAATGAATCGGTAGATATCGGAATGAATCGGTAGATATCGGAATGAATCGGTAAATATAGGAATGAATCGGTAGATATCGGGATGAATCGGTAGATATCGGAATGAATCGGTAGATATCGGAATGAATCGGTAGATATCGGAATGAATCGGTAAATATAGGAATGAATCGGTAGATATCGGGATGAATCGGTAGATATCGGAATGAATCGGTAGATATCGGAACGAATCGGTAGATATCGGAATGAACCGGTAGATAACGGAATGAATATCTCTCCTGAAAAAAGAATTCGACATTTTTCTATCCAAATGTTTGTTTATTGACCTAATACTTCTATGATATTTATTTATAACCTTATGCGTGCTTCGAGATTTTTCGGAAAAAAAAATTATTTCACGTTCTCTCGAAAATTTATAAAATTCTTATGACATCATCATTAAAAGCAAAAACAAAAATGTTTCATCTCTTGAAATAAGTTGTAATTGTCCGAAAAATTATCATCTTAATATTAGCAACCAGAAATTCGTGACATACAATGTTGTTTACGTATTACTTAGTATCATTTAGTATCATCTCATATCAGTTTATACAGTCTCGGTGTTACTTAGTGCTGCCCAAGGTCATTCGATATAATTTGGTAACGTATCGTTTACTAGACTTCCAACTAAAATATCAATGCACGGAGATAAATTTCTATCTCCTACTTGCTAGCTGTATCTCACTCTTTTTTCACTTTCTTTGGCATGTTTTCCTGCTCATACTCCCACAACACATCCCCTTATACACACACTCTCTCACACACGCACACATACATACATACATACATACATACATACATACATACGTACATACATACATACATACACACACATATACATACATACATTCATGCGTCCATGCATACATACATGCTTGCTTACACACAGACACACACATACACACAAATACCCACACGAACACACACACACAAACGCCCACACGAACACACATGTATATGTGGCTGTATGGCATGAAGATTATTTACCAACCACATGGTTCCAGGTTCAGTCCCACTGCGTGACGCTTTGGTCAAAATGTCTTCTACTACAGCAACATGCTAACCAATGCCTTGTGAGTGGATTTAGTAGACGGAAACTGAAAGAATCCGTCGTATTTGCATACATACACAAACACACACACACATAAACCACATACACATACATATATAGATAGAGGGAGAGAGAGAGAGAGAGAGAGAGAGAGAGAGAGAGAAAAAAAAGAGATAGATAGATAGATAGATAGATGCGTATGTGTGTGTACCTTTGTGTCTGTGTTTGTACTCCAGCGCCACTTGACAATCTTTGTTGGTGTGTTTACTTCCCCGCAGCCTAGCTGTTCGACAAAAGGGGCCGATAAAATAAGATCTAGGTTTTAAAAAAATCTCTTCAAGGTGATGCCCCTGGCTGGCTTCAGCCTAATGAAGCGAGTAAAAATATAAAAGATAAAGGAAGATATATATGTAAGAAAATAGAGATAAATCAATTAAAAACTATATTTATTAAATACAAAAGTAGACATAATCCTTGACTGATGTTTCGATTCAGACTTTAAAAGTTAATTAAAATAGTGTTCTATCTCTAAGAATTTTAATGATTACCAAGAATATATTACTCAAATTTTATATAAATATATTTCGTAAATATATTTCGTGAATAGTGATCATCATCTTCATTCATCATCACCACCACCACCACCACCCCACCATCACCACCACAAAAGAAAAACATATTTCAGCTTATCCACTGTGCTTGAAAAACAAAATAATAAAAATATTCCGCCAGTGGGGTGTCTTAATACGAGAGCAATGAAATTGGTCCGAAATCGATGATGATGATGATGGTGGTGGTGGTGGTGGTGGTGGTGACTATTTACGAAATTTTAAATTGAAGACCAGCCATGCATATAATTGCTTCTGTGTCATGCCTGATTAGGAATTTTTTTTTTGTTTGTTTTTTTTTTGTTATATATAAAGACCACTGTACGCCTAGCTAATCTTTTATTGAAGTTATTCAAGCCCAGCCTGGGGACCAGTCTTTATTGAGCATACAGCATTGATCAAAGGTGTTCCAGTCATGATCATCTAGTCATATTTACTGAAATGGTGTATTTAAGTGTACATCATCCAATCAATGTATTTTTAAAGACTATATTATAAGGTGTGTGATATGAGGGGAATAGTCGTTGCTGTTTCTAGCGGTCGGTTAGGGGTTCTCATTGAGAGGCTTTCATTGGTTCATATCGTATTGTCAAAAGGGTACGTACTACATAGTTGTGATCTGACGGAGTTCCCTGGCTTTTCATCAATCTTAATGTTGAGTTCGATCTCCTTCAGAGCTTTCCTAAATCTACGGGCTAGTTCTCCATGGACTGTGGCCTCTACAAACATCACTCTTTGACATTTGTCGGTTTTATACCACGTGGTCACCCTGGTCGCTTTGTCACAAATTCTTTGTATCCTATTCCAGGTATCACTGATATCATTACATGTAATGTTATCTAATTTCTTCCTAGCACCCCTGTATACTCGAACCCTGTCTTTCTGATCATATCCAGAGAACTGCATGCGGTGCATGAAGTTCTGTACATATTTTTTTTTTTCATAGGGTTTGCATAGTGGGGACACGTTGTTCATTATTCTAACTAAGTCTGCTATCAGTATGTTAATTTTCATGTTGTGTGACAAAGCTGAGTTCTTGTAAACAACATATGTCCAAGCTAAGGGTTTCATGTAATAGGAGTGGAGGAGCTGCACTCTATTGTTCACAGTCTCTAACCAAAGTTCAGTATCAGTTACAGGGAGTCTTTTGTTGGGTTGCTTAGTGGGGTAATCTATAGTTACCTTGATACTTTGGTGGATGGAGTTAGCTACTTGCTGGATGCTCTCCATTACATTCCACTCAGTTTCTACATTACCGTTACTAGAGTTGGTCTTATCTATGATACTAATGTCATCTACATACCTACTGTAGAATGGACTGTTCTGTTAAGGATTGCTTAAGTTTTCTGTCCCACCAGGTCAAGCGATGGTGAGGGGACAAACACAGACACACAAACACACACAGATATATATATATATATATATATATAGTAGAAGACACTTGCCCAAGGTGCCACGCAGTGGGACTGAACCAGGATTTTAGGGAGATTTCGCTATTGCTACATCTTAACGCTGTGTTGCAATTTGAGGGTGATTTGGCTGTTATTTTTAGCATTTCGATACGCCTCAAAAAAGGTCCTCTTGTAGATTCGACCCTCACTGTATGCAAGTGGACGGTTTGGTTGTTATGAAGTTCAGACTGCAAATCTAATCTCATGCAGCCCTGGCAATGTTACCACGATTTGTGCTCGTTTATAATCAGGCAACAACATGATCACAACACTCGCACACACATACACACACATGCACAAACACGCGCGCGTGCATACACACATACACACACACACACAGATATCCACAAACGCACAAACTTATACACACACGCACACCTTCACGCATATACATAGATCAGCAGCGTCTTGGTTAGCATTTTATTTACAATATACTCAATCGATCAAAGAGAATAACGGGCATCGCTGGGAGTATGTTTCATTTGTATG
>NC_142944.1:14480250-14482750 GCF_046866305.1 Octopus bimaculoides | reverse complement strand
CTAACATCAACTGGAAATCTCCACAAAAATAGGCGTAGGAGTGGCTGTGTGGTGGTAAGTAGCTTGCTTACCAACCACATGGTTCCGGGTTCAGTCCCACTGCGTGGCACTTTGGGCAAGTGTCTTCTACTATAGCCTCGGCCGACCAAAGCCTTGTCAGTGGATTTGGTAGACGGAAACTGAAAGAAGCCTGTCGTATATATGTATACATATATATATATATATGTATATATATATGTATATATATATATATATATATATATGTGTGTGTGTGTGTGTGTGTGTGTGTGTGTGTGTGTGTGTGTGTGTGTGTGTGTGTGTGTGTGTATGTGTGTGTGTGTGTGTGTATGTTTGTGTGTCTGTGTTTGTCCTCCCAACATCGCTTGACAACCGATGGTGGTGTGTTTACGTCTCTGTAACTTAGCGGTTCGGCAAAAAGAGGCCGATAGAATAAGTACTAGGCTTACAAAGAATAAGTCCTGGGGTCGATTAGCTCGACTAAAAGGCGGTGCTCCAGCATGGCCACAGTTAAATGACTGAAACGAGTAAAAGAATAAAAGAGTATATCGATGGTGTCTACTCACGAGGAGATAAAGGGGTTAGAGGCTTGAGTTCAGTGCAGGAATCCTTTGAACGTCACAGTCTTTCTCAGACAGTTCTTGGTAGACAACTACAGCAAAATTAAATCCATTAACTTAGTGCTGAAATCTGAAGAAAACAATATCCTACCTGTTGGATGTCAGCTCCTCAGGAAGTACTCTCTTCCTGATAACCTCACATACAACCCCAAATTAGCCGGACTAACATACCTCAAAGAGGAGCTGGAGGTGAAATGCTCAGCATACCAAAAAACAAAACCATGCAAAGGTACGTTTCTCGAAGACTCAAAGAAGATAATAACAGTGACATGAAATGAAGCCGCTCTTGGACTTGTGACCACTAAATTACATCACACTTCGAAGGCTATATATTTGCAATCCAAGAACAGGAGATTGCTACTAAATATCTAATCAACAAAATAGACAGTGAAGATCTTGGAATCCTAAGATGCAACCGTAAAGGTATATTATATCACATTTCTACCTCGGACATCACACATGTGATTAGTAGCTGCCCAAAAATGTCATGAAGGTACTACCTCCCAATGCGAGATGATGTCGCAAAAACAATATACAATGCCATTCGGAAAAAGGACTGTCCTGAAATAAATATAGAGAATCACCCTATTGTTGAATATATATACACAAATATCAACACAAGGAATGCTGGTGGAACATTCCCATCAAAACATCTGTTACGTGTGAGCAGAACAGGCCGCATATTGATTGGGACAGTCAAATATGTATTGTCATAGAGGTCAACTGTCCTGATGATGTGAATATTTCTTAGAAAATCAAAGAGAAAGAATATATTTATGGACAACTGCTTCGAAACCTTTAGCTTCTATATCCAGATTACAAATTTACATTTATACCAATAATAATTGGAGCACTTGGTTTTGTGAGTAAATGCCTAACTGTCAGTCTGGATAAGCTTGGATTTTCAGAAAAAAGAAATCAACCGATTCACACATTACAAATGCAATTCGCTTGTGGCACAGTGAAATTATGCAAGACTTTTCTCGGGTTTAAAATGTGACAGTGTGTTCGTTATGTGCATTCCAAAGATGGAGTTTTGTATCTTTGTTAGAAACCGGCTCCTTCTTCAGAGGGAGAAGTTAAATAATCAAAAACAGAAGCGACATACACACATGCATACATACAAACATATATACATACATACATACATGCATATATACACACATACATGCATACAAACATATATACATACATACATGCATATATACATATATACATACATATATACATACATTTATACATACATACGTGCATGCATACATACATACATACATACATGCATACATACATACATACATACATATATACACACATACATACATACATACATACATACATGCATACATGCATACATACACACATGCATGCATGCATGCATACATACATACATACATACATACATACATACATACACACACATACATACATACATACATATATACAAACATACATGCATACATACACACATACATACATACATACATATATACATACATACATAAATACATACATGCATGTATATATACATACATACATATATGCATGCATACATTCATATATACATACATATATACGTGCATACATACATATATGCATACATAAATACATACTTACGTACGAACATATACTGTTGAGTATACAAACAGAATGGTGGCCTATTTCTCTGGGATTAGTGCATACATACACACATGCATACATACACACATGCATGCATGCATGCATACATACATACATACATACATACATACATACACACACATACATACATACATACATATATACAAACATACATGCATACATACACACATACATACATACATACATATATACATACATACATAAATACATACATGCATGTATAT
>NC_142944.1:14445250-14475250 GCF_046866305.1 Octopus bimaculoides | reverse complement strand
AAACAGCAGCAACAACAACAACAGCAATAATAATAATAATAATAATAATGATAATAATAATAATAATAATAATAATAATAATAATAATAATACAAAAATACAGGGCACTGGACAGGAAGTATGATATTGAAAGAAAGAGCCTGAATGTGGTAATGGAGGAACTGAAATAGCGGTTTGTTGCAAAGAAAGCAGAGATTGTAAGATACGACCAAAGAATGAAGGGTTGCCACCAGAATAGGTTATTCAGAATAGATCAGAAGAGATTCTACAAAGAAATAAATAAATATATATATATATATATATATCAAACATAAATTGCAAACAATTTATGCTTGATATATTCTCTCACTTCTACCACTATCTGGCATATACAGGTGCTTACACTTATCAAGTATTACCTCTAAAATTTATATATATATATATATATATACATATATATTTCTCTCTTTCACTTTCCCTTTCTTTCTCTCACACTGTCTCTCGCTCTCTCTCTCTCTCTCTCTCTCTCTCTCTCTATGTATATATATATATATATATATATATATATATATATATATATATATATATATTTATATATATATATATGCATATAGATATATATATGTATGTATGTATGTATGTATGTATGTATGTATGTATGTATGTATGTATGGATAGATAGATAGATAGATAGATAGAGAGGTAGATAGATAGATAGACGCACGCAATACTTTCTGTTAGTTTTTTCAAGCTTATTGTGTTATATTTTAAGCAATAAACCCGCCCAGTGAACTTCGGGTCTGAGTAAGCCTAACAGAGAATGTTTAAGCAATTAAGACACACTCTCTCTCTCTCTCTCTCTCTCTCTCTCTCTCTCTCTCTCTCTCTTTCTCTTTCTCTCTCTCAAACAAACACGCACGCATACACACACGCATACTAAAATATTGTTTTCCACCCGCCTCATATGAAAAACAAAATAAATAATATTTTCAAACAAAGAAGGCGGGGAGGGGAGAGAAAAAATCCAGCCCCCATATTTGGTCTTCATCACTACTCCCACTTCTCTCAGCCCTTCCTACCACTTCGCTCCCACCCCCACCTTTTAATTTAGGCAACTTCCGTAATCTTTGCTGATAATTCTTTTCCCGTCATTTAAAAACTCATTTTCCCTCAATGAAAAACAAAAAGAGCTGTATTATCATATTTTTTTTTTTTAGGCGCACATATCTTACGCGTCTGTATTACTTTTTCATCCGTAATTTTTGGTGGGGTGGGGGAGGATGCGTACGAGTGTGTGTGTGTGTGTGTGTGTGTGTGTGTGAGATCGGGTGGAGAAGGGTGAAAGGGTTTTCATCGAACGCTGTCATTTATTATTATTGTCACCGTCATCGTTAAACATCCATCATCAACATCATCATCATCATGATCGTGAATATCAACGTTATTATCATAAGAAAAGCACCACCACCACCACCAACAACAACAACAACAACAACAATAACGACAATGGGAACAATAAGAGTAAAGTCAACGAATGCCACCACCATCAGAATCGTCATTACCATCATTACCAAAAACGGCAGCATCGTCAGCACGCTGGGCAAAATTCTTGGTGGTATCTCGTCTACTTTCACATTCTGAGTTCCAATGCCACCGAAGTCGACTCTGCCTTCTAATTTTCGGGGTCCATTAATTATGGACCAGCTGAGTCGATCATATAATCAGCTAGCCCCGTCTTGTACCTATATAAGAAAAGATTATTATTATTATTATTATTATTATTATTATTATCATTATTATTACTACTACTACTACTACTACTACTGCTGCTGCTACTACTACTACTACTACTACTACTGCTGCTACTACTACTACTACTACTATTCTTGCTATTATTATTATTATTATTATTATTATTATCATTATTATTATTATTGAGTGAGAGAGCAGTGCATGCCATCAAAGTGACACTGGGGTAAAATATACAAAGCCCAATATACCAATGATGACTACCCGTCTGATAAGGGTACACCAAGCGCATGCATCACAACCATATGTGCGTGACATGGTGATCTCATATCAAGATAAACAGCGCATGACCACGCAGGTGGGGCGCAGTTAGAATTTTCTTCAGGTCGAGTAGTCCATCCCGCTCAAAAGGTCCCTGAATAAGGTTTGTTTAAGGATGTTGAGCAAAACACCCATGTTTCCAAAGGTGAATTATTCGAACCCCAAAGAATTCCTCTCAACACATGACTATGATGCTCCCCACTACTTCTGCTCATGATCAGAGATGCACATATCGTCAGCCACCTATGGACATGCTTAACTGGTTAAGGTCAAACAACTGACAAGAAAATCTGTGGTATTAAGCAGAATATTTGCTGTAGCCAACCTTTTATACCAAGACAATATAATTAAGATCAGAAGACATGAGAGCCACTGCCTGGTATTGCATTATTATTATTAATAATGAAGACGTCGCACGGAATCCAATACAGTGATGTTGTGCATTGAAGATATTGTGTGTTCCAGGGATTTGTATTGTCTTTCAAATCACAAGGATCTCAGACAGGACAGACAATACTTTACGCAATATGCGTGCAGTTCCAAGTAAAGGCAATTTTTGCAATACACCAAAATTGTAGGGCATTTCTAAAGTGTCCAGGTGTCTCTTCAGCTTGTGTGGTATTGACCCTAATGCCCCGATGACAACAAGAACAACCATTATGTTTGACTCTCGTAGCTGCCACATCTTGGGCAATTATTAAATAGTTTTATTAACATTATCAGTAGAAGAATGGCGAAATAAATTTAATAATTCCACCAGGAAACCGTTATAAGCTGCGTTTCACAAGTTTTTTGGTGTTTCATATTTATAACAATATATTTCATCTCTGAGCTAATCGAGTGTTCTCCTCCTCCTCCTCCTCCTCCTCCTCCTCCTCCTCCTCCTCCTACTACTACTACTACTACTACTACTACATTATATAATCTTTTATCTTTTACTCGTTTCAGTCATTAGACTGCGCCCATGCCGGGGCACCGCCTTGAATTTTTAGTTGAGGAATCAGCCCCAGTACTGCTTGTTTTTTGTTAAGCCTTGCACTTATTCTATTGGATTTTTTCTGCCGAACCGCTAAGTTACGGGGACGTAAACACACTAAACAACGGTTGTCAGCGGTGGGGTGGAGGTCAAATAGAGACACAAAGACACACACACTCACACACACACACACACACACACACACACACACACACACACACACACACACACACACACACACACACACACACACACACATATATATATATATATATATATATATATATATATATATATATATATATATATATATATATATATACATATACGACGGACTGCTTTCAGTGTCCGTCTACCAAATCAACTCAGAAGGTTTTGGTCGGCCCGAGGCTACATTTGCCCAAGGTCTCACACAGTACGCCTGCGCCTATATATGTGTGAGTGTGTGCGTGTATGCCTCTGTGTGTGTCTATGTGTGTGCGTTTGTGAGTGTGTGTGTGTGTCTGTCTGTGCATGTGTATAGCTTCCCAGCTGCATAATTCCAGATTCAGTCCCACAGTTGCTTTCTGCAGTAATCTCGTGCCGACCAAAATCTTGTGAGTGCATTTGGTAGACAGAAACGGAAAGAAGCTTGTCGTATATGTGTGTGTGTGTGTGTGTGTGTGTGTCTGTCTGTCTGTCTGTCTGTGCGTGCGCTCGTGCGCGCGCATGCGTGTGTGTGTGTACTTGTGTGTGTGTGTGTGTGTGTGTGTGTCTGTCTGTCTGTCTGTCTGTCTGTCTGTGCGTGCGCTCGTGCGTGCGCTCGTGCGTGCGCTCGTGCGTGCGCTCGTGCGCGCGCATGCGTGTGTGTGTGTACTTGTGTGTGTGTGTGTGTGTGTGTGTGTGTGTGTGTGTCTTTCTGTTTGTGTATGTCCCCGCACCACTGCTTGACTACCGGTATTGGTGTGTTGGTATTCCTGTAACTTAGTGATTCGGCAAAAGAGACCGATAGAATAAGTATGAGTCTTAAAAACGAAGTACTGGGGTCAATTCTTTCGACCAAAATTCAAGGCGTTCCCCAGCATGGCCGCAGTCTAATGACTGAAACAAGTAAAAGATAAAAGACAACACACACACACACATTCGAACGAGTGGACACATAAGAGTCATACATATTATTTAAAACTGCTTGATTCGGGTCTATGCAACTTAAAGTTTCGCAGGCTTCTAACAGAAGTCCGTCTCTTTCTGGCTTTAAATTACCGATTGAAGACATACAAGAAGCCTACTGAAAGGTAGGCTGCCATTCGTCAAGGTGGGGTGCGAAATTCTTTTCCCACGAGAGTTGCGGACCCCAGTTATGAACTAATTTGCATACAGCCAATCATAGCTCAACTATCAAACTAATGTAACAAGTACATTATTTACATTTGACGGATATTTGTCCTCATCTTGTTTGTTGTTAACACAACATTTCGGCTGATATACCCGCCAGCATTTCATCTGATGTAAGCTGGTGGGTATATTAGCCGAAACCTTGTGTTAACAACAAACAAGATGAGGACAAATATCCGTCAAA
This sequence comes from Octopus bimaculoides, assembly GCF_046866305.1. Taxonomy (NCBI): domain Eukaryota; kingdom Metazoa; phylum Mollusca; class Cephalopoda; order Octopoda; family Octopodidae; genus Octopus; species Octopus bimaculoides. The sequence continues at coordinate 14,470,667 of NC_142944.1, read as the reverse complement.
TGTAAATAATGTAAATAATGTACATAATTCCTCATCTCTTAAATATAGAACTGTATAACTTAACAAGTGATGGGCGATAAGATAAGGCCACTTGGGTAAGGAATGACCATGCTTCTTTTCTCTTTTAATAATGCTTGTTGTTCTTGTTAGGCATAATCTAAGAGCTGAACGGCACCTTTCCGTTCACAATTTTCAAACAATCCTTCAACGGTCTGCCAGCACCAATGCGGTTTCTGCCACCAGCAATAACCTTTGTTAGCTTGACAACAAGGTCAAGGTGAGCTCTGATTGGTTATACGCAAATGAGTTCATTACTAGGGTCCGGAACACTCGTGGGAAAAAGATTTCGCAGGCATGGGGGGGGGGGGGTTCACATGTCAAATAATATCAGTTGCTCTTCGACACCACTTCATTTAAAAACAGGAATTTATTTGACCACTTGGTTGGAGTGGAAGCTGGTGGCGTCCAGATGTCTAGATGCGGCAGAATACTGGTGAGTGTGAGAGTATGTGTGTATATGTGAATGCATGTACATATATATATATATATATGCATGTATATATATATATATATATATATATATATATATATATATATATATATATATATATATATATATACAAACATTTATGTGTGTGTGTGTGTGTGTGTATGTGTAATACCAATAGAGATGATTATAAAACCAGAATTCAATTTGACTTAAGAACTAACGCTATCACCTTTAACTGAATACCAACGCAGGAAGCTTGTTTGGATTAGTCCACTTTGAAAACGTCGCAGGTGATGGACCCTTCATAAAATTGCAGCGACTAGGCTGCATAATTGTATACGGAACAATGTGCAGTTGCAGCAGTAGAAATATATGTTGGTTGGTGGTTGTTATATATGCTGTTGAAAACTTTATATATATATATATATATATATATATACATATATATATATATATATGTGTGTGTGTGTGTGTGTGTGTGTGTGTGTGTGTGTATATATATATATATACATACATACACACACACACACACACACACACACACACACACACACACACACACACACACACACACACACATATATATATATATATATAGGGCAGAGAATTGCCAATTAGTTAATGAAATTAATAATTAACAATTTTGCCAAGTAGTTCAGTATGCAAAAAACCTTTATCGGTAAAACATTTATAATTATAAACATATAGGGATCAGCATGAGTTACTTCACCACCATACTGAAAATTTAGAAATAGCAGTCAAAGAACTACTAATTCTAACTACAATTTTTTCTCCAACGGATGGCGATATGGCACACAGAACAAAACAGAAGAGAAAATAAACGAAAAACAAACCTGCCGTTAGTTAATCATGTACGACGTTTCGTGATTAGAATATAAAATTCTTTTCCACTCATCAGTATGAGATACAAAATAAATCTGAAAATGCTAATATACTCATATATATACTTAATTATATATATATATATATATATATATATATATATATATATATATATATATATATATATATATATAAACAAATAATAAATGGGTATATGCATATATACGTACAGGTATGTGCATACCTGCGTCTACCTGTATATATAGCTGCATATCTGGGTACAGGACATTGCAAACAAAACGTAGACAAGAAAATAATAATAACCAGAGAACATTTTCCTTCATCAGCTACCCCAGTTTTAACACCGGCGTTTCGAAGAGTTGAACAGGACGCATCATTAAAACGGCTCTTCCCATGGACCGCAAATTAAATTTGTATACACAAATTAAACCTGTGTCATGGAGGAATGTAGTGGCGGACAAAAAACAAGACAGGAAAACAAATGGAAAAGGCAATGCGGCCAGACGTGAAAAATTATATATATATATATATATATATATATATATATATATATATATATATATATATATATATATATATATATATATATATATATATATATATATATATATATATATATATATATATATATATATATATATATATATATATATATATATATATATATATATATATATATATATATATATATATATATATATATATATATATATATATATATATATATATATATATATATATATATATATATATATATATATATATATATATATATATATATATATATAGATTTATATATATATAGCAGTAGCTGTGTGGTAAGTAGCTTCACTACCAGCAACATGGTTCCGGGTTCAGACCCACTGCCAACCAAAGCCTTATAAGTGGATTTGGTAGAACGAAACTGAAAGAAGGCCGTCGTATATGTGTGCGTGTGAGTGTGTGTTTGTGTGTTTGTTTGTACCCCACATTGCTTAGCAGGAGATGTTGGTGGGTTTACGTCCCTGTAACTTAGCGTTTCGGCGAAAGAGACCGATAGAATAAGTATTAGTCTTACACAGAATAACTCGTGGGAGTCGATTTGTTCGACTAAAGGCGGTGCTGCAGCATGGCCGCAGCCAGATGACTGAAACAAATAAAAGAATATGAGAAAAAAAGAAAAAAAAAAAAAAAAATATATATATATATATATATATATACACGTCGTTTTTGTATCTGGTTTGCATGATTCTGTATGTGAATTCGCGTGTTGAAGCATATTTTGTTGTGTCTGGGGAGAGTCATATTGTCCTAATGCCTTATTATCTAACACACTCACCGGTTCGATTTCCACTCATTTATTATTTATATTTTTTCTTTAAAAACTTTCGTTTTACTTGCAGCCTTGCCAACATCCATCTTCTGTTGTCTAACCTCAAATCATCCATGATAGATCAAAGCTTTGGATCAGAAACATCCCGTGCAAAACCATACCAGGAGTGGTCATGTAGTAAGAAGTTTGCTTTCCAAAAAATTTGTTCCGGGTTCAGTCCCACTGCGTGGCACCTTAGGTAAGTGTCTTCTATTATAGCCCCGGACTGACCAGATTCTTGTGAGTGGATTCGGTAGACGGAAACTGAAAGAGGCCTGTCGTGTGTATGTGCGTGTGTGTGGGGGTGTTTGTCCCCCACCACTACCACTTGACAACCGGTGTTGGTGTGTTTGTTTCCCTGTAATGCTTGACAACCGCTCTTGGTTTGTTTGCCACCCTGTAACAATAGCAGTTAGACAAAAGTGACCAATAGACTAAGTGCCAGGCTTTTAAAAGATAAGTGCTGGATTCGCTTCGATTTCGCTTGACTGAACACTTGAAGATGGTACTGCAGCATGACCACAAGGCTCATAAATAAAACAAGTAAAACATAAAATGTAAAAGAGATGCTTGACCATATTATCTGTTTGTTAAACAGCGGGGCAGATGTAATTTGAGAGGGATTCAGCTGCTATTTTTTGCACTTCGAGCGTTTACTTACGAGATACTTTGTTGACTCAGCATGTGGCATTTTTCGTTTCTAAGTAGCAAGCAGATGTTCGATAGCGTTGGTTTAATGTTCTGAACAAACAAACAAGGAAACAAAAACAGTATATATTGACTATATATTATAATAACGTATACATAAACAGACAAACAAATAATAATAATAATAATAACAACAATAATAAGACAATAACAAATATGTAAATATAAGACATTCAAAACACTTATTACGCATGAAGTAAACAGGCAGCTATTTATAACAGGTAAAATATATTATTCAATTAAAGAACAAAACGCCAAATTTATTACACTGTTTAAACTTAGGAAATGCCTGCACATCTTCAGTTGCATCCCTCTAATGGTTTTTCTGACTAAACAAAACACAGGTTATAACCAGGGTCATTGGTCTTTTATCATTGTTATTCCGTTGCTTTACCTTAACCGCTCACAAGATTAATAACATATATATATATATATGATATATATACACATATATATATACATCTATACATAGGCATATATATGCATGAACATATATATGAATACACTTACACACATACATACATACATACATATATATATATATATATATATATATATATATATATATATATATATATATATATATATATATATATATATGTACACACATACATATATATATATATGTGAAGTGCATTTTTCTTGGCAGTAAAACTGCTCCGAAAATACACTCAGGTGTCAGTTTGAAGAGCAGTTTTAATGTTGGGTAATAACCTCTCTATAAATAAACACAAAAGAAGGACACATGCATTTATGCATTTCTTTCTTCCTTCCTTCCTTCTTTCCTTCCTTCTTTTGTCTAGCTTTTTTTCTTTTTTCCTTTTTTTTTTTCTTGCGCAAGTGCTTAGAAACCAAGACAAAACTGAATAAAGGTTATAATATTTATAATCTTTTTCTTTATAACGATAGTAATATTATGATGTTAACTTTGCTGTTGCTGCGTCATCATCATCACTATCGTTGTAGCTATCGTCATTCTTGTTCTCAATTCGATGTGTCGTCGTCATCGTCGTCGACGTCGTCGGTGTTGTTGTTGTTGTTGTTAGGTCGAGCGTTGGGTTGGCAGAATCGTCAGAGCATAAGTAGTTCTTCTAGATCGTTTTAAGTTCGAATAATACCGACGTCAACTTCTTTTATCAATCCAGAGTTGATATGAATTAAAGTAGCAGTCATACATTGGGGTTGTTAGTATCAGCTCATAAACCTTCCCCTAAAGATTGCTGGCTTTGTGCTTAAATCAGAAACTATTATTTATTATTATTATTATTTTATGTTTGACTTTTGTTTTGCATTTGTACAAGTTGGATCCAAGTCTCACCCAAAGACCTCAAGAGACAACAAGTTAGAAGTTCATGTAGGTGTTATGCCTAGGGTACCATATTGGATTTGTACAGTTTTGTTCTAGTGAATGTTTAAGAATTATTATTAATATTATTATTATTATTATTATTATTATTATTATTATTATTATTATTATTATTATTATTATTATTATTATTATCATTATTATTATTATTTACTTTTAATCTGCATGTTTGTTACAGTCACTTGCCGAGACACACCCAACGTCCTGGGGCGATTGAAGCATAAGAGATGTTACAGTATGACTGAAAGCTTGGGGAAGGGAAGTGGCAGGGGCAGTAGCGAAATATCTTCATGTAATACAACACAGATATTCAAATTGATGCGGTTTTTCTAAGGATGTGTGCAATACTTGTCAGCACAAAATTTTGGATTTCTCTAAGACATGGTTCTCCTGCGATGTTGTCTGGATGTTTCTGACATCCCTTTTTTTATCATACCTAGGGCTCCCACAATAACAGGGACAGTTCTTGTTTTAAGATACCACATCTTTTGTATTTCAATTTCCAGATCCTTATATTTACTTAATTAGTTAAATTCCTTTACATATATATTTCTATCAGTGGGAACACATATCTATTAGTCTACAACTATTTTCTTCCCTGTCTTTAATAATTATGTCTGGTCGATTAGCCTGGATCGTTCTGTCAGTGTTGACTGGAAAATCCCAGAGGATAGTGACATTTTTACCTTCAACGACTGGCTCAGGATGATGTTCATACCAGTAAGTAGGAGTGCTGATTTTGTAGAGTTTACATATTTTCCAATTTAAATACTATGGTGGTGATTTTTGCATTTGTTTAGTGTCAGCACATGACATCCCGAAATAGGATTATTTATTGCTTCGCCAGATGTGTCGCAGAATCTACATTCAGGCTCAGAACGGTTTTGAAGAACGTTAGCCTGGTAGTTTCTGGTAAGCATGCTTTGATCATTGTGCCGCCAATATGAAAGTTTTAGTCTCTATTATTATTATTATTATTATTATTATTATTATTATTATTATTATTATTATTATTATTATTATTATTATTATTATTATTATTATTATTATTATCATCATCATTATTATTATTCAGTAGTTTTATTTTTATAGCGTGCTTTCACTTCAACTACCGAGCGCAGCTCTGTGTGCCTTGGATATGTGGTTTGCTGTGATGCTCTTATGGTTACTGTATTGAAAGTGTTTTGCAAATCGACCTCAGGACTTATTCTTTGTAAGCCTAGTACTCGTTCTATCATTCTCTTTCGCCGAACCGCTAAGTTACGGGGACGTAAACACACCAGCATCGGTTGTCAAGCGATGTTGGGGGGGGGACACAGACACACAAACACATGCACACACATACATATACACATATATACGACAGGCTTCTTTCAGTTTCCGTCTACCAAATCCACTCACAAGACTTTGGTCGGCCCGAGGCTATAGTAGAAGACACTTGCCCAAGGTGCCACGAAGTGGGACTGAACCCAGAACCATATGGTTGGCAAGCAAGCTATTTACCATACAGCCACTCCTGTATATGTCTCTTTTTTCGTGGGTAAAGGAGACACGCGATCTCCTTGACTCACTATCAATCATCGATTACTCCCCTCCACCAAAATTTCAGGCCTTGAGCCTATAGTAGAAAGAATTATTATTATGAGCTGGCAGAATCATTAGCATGCCGGACAAAATGCTTAGCAGTGTTTAGTTTGCCACTACGTTCTGAGTTCAAATTCCGCCGAGGTCAGCTTTGTCTTTCATCCTTTCGGGGTCGATAAAATAAGCACCAGTTGAACACTGAGGTCGAAATAATCGACTCATCCCCTCCTCCACAATTGCTGCCCTTGTGACAAAATTTGAATTCATTATTACTATTACTATTATCATTATTATCATCATCATCATCATCATCATCATCATCATCACCATTATCATCACCATTATCATCATCATCATCATCATCATCATCATCATCATCATCATTATTATTATTATTATTATTATTATTATTATGTTGTTTTTCTTTTCTTCTTTCTTCATATTTTCTTCCACTTCTCGCCGAGTGTTTTCCGTACACCTAGGGCAGAGAAACTCGTTGTATGCATTCCCAGTTTACACACGCAATATTATTATTATTATTATCATTATTATTAATAATAATATTAGAATAGCGAGCTGGCTGAATTGCTAGGACGCCGTGCAAAATTCTTAGCGGCATTTCGTTCCTCTTTATAAGGCGGCGAGCTGACAGAATCGTTACCGCGCTGGGCAAACTGCTTTGCGGTATTTCGTCCGTCCTTAGGTTTCGAGTTCAAATTGTGCCAAGGTCGATTTTACTTTTCATCCTAGTGGGGTCGATAGATTAAGTACTAGTCAAGCACTGGGGTCAATGTGATCGACCAGTCCCCCTTTCCAAAAGCTTCAGGTCTTATACCAGCAGCACTCGCATTGTTTGTGTCTCCTAAGACTGTGTTGTTGACTTTGTTTTAAGTCATATTCTAGACTAACGTCCATGAATTTCTTTTTACTTTTTTCTTTTTTTACTTTATGGTTTCATTTAACAGCGGCTATTATTATTAAATCTTGTAGAGAGAACATGGTGTTTTTATTTATTTTATTTCTTTTCGTCTTTTACCGGAATACGAAGCAGACATTGTGAATGAGAATGATATCAACGAACCATTTCAGCTCATATTGCCTGGACCACGAAATTACTAACAAGGAAACCAAACAAACACATAGATACACTCAACTTAACCACTACCAGCACTAACAACACTCACATACAAAGAGAGAGAGAGGGGGGTGAGGAGAGATCACAAACATTTGCATCAACGTACGCACGCATAATTGCATATTTAAACAATCCAATACACAAGCATTGATGCTGTTGGGTAATTAAACATTTTATGTTACTCTTATATGTTAACATACTTACTGAGAATGTTCAGTGGAAGTAAAGACGGTTGTAAACCTAATCTCTCACTCTTTCTCCCCGCTACTTCCTTCTCTTTCTCTATCTGTTTCTCTCTCCTCTCGTTCTCTTTCTCTGTCTCCTTTTTCTCTTTCTCTTTCTCTTCTCGCTCTTAATAACCGACAACAACAATAAGTCCTGAGTGTAAGTGACGAGCTTAAATTATCTTCTCAAAGACATGGCGCCTTGGTGGTGCCTAAGAAATAACAAGAGACAGTTACTCCTCACGAGATCCTTATCTGAAAATCCCGTTATTACTTACTGATCTTTGTGATGTCCGACATTGGGTGAGTCGTATAAAAAGAGAAAAAAATATATAAATAAAAAAAAAATAGTGTTCGCAAATGTGTGTTTGTGTGAGAAAATATGTACGCCTGTACCGTGTGCGAGTGTGTGTGTGTGTGTGTGTGTGTGTGTGTGTGTGTGTGTGTGTGTGTGGATGAGTTGGGAAACGGTGTAGTAACTCTAAGAGCACATGCATAAAGAGTGGACGGTCGATGAAATATACGTTTGCAGCAAGAAAAATTCAAAGGGCGCGGAGTTAAAATGACGGTAGTAATAACTAACGATGTGCTTGATTACGTAGGGGGCGGTGGCTGTAGCAAAGGCGGCGGCGGAGGCGGCGGAGGTGGAGGCCGCGGAGGTGGAGGCGGCGGAGATGGAGGCGGCGGAGGTGGAGGCGGCGGAGGTGGAGGCGGAGGCGGCGGAGGCGGCGGAGGCGGCGGAGGTGGAGGTGGAGGCGGCGGAGGCGGAGGCGGCGGAAGTGGAGGCGGCGGAGGTGGAGGCGGCGGAGGTGGAGGTGAGTGCGGCGGAAGTGGAGGCGGCGGAGGTGGAGGCGGCAGGGGTGGAGGCGGCGGGGGTGGAGGCGGTGGAGGTGGAGGCGGCGGAAGTGGAGGCGGCGGGGGTGGAGGCGGCGGAGGTGGAGGCGGCGGAAGTGGAGGCGGCGGAGGTGGAGGTGGAGGCGGCGGAGGTGAAGGCGGCGGAGGTGGAGGCCGTGAAGATGGAGGTGGAGGCGGCGGCGGACGTGGAGGCGGCGGCGGCGGAGGTGGAAACGGAGGCGGCGGAGGTGGAAACGGAGGCGGCGGAGGTGGAGGCGGCGGAGGTGAAGGCGGCGGAGGTGGAGGCAGCGGAGGTGGAGGCAGCGGAGGTGGAGGAAGGGCCGAGGAGGAGGGGCCGGGGAGGGAGTGGAATTAGAGGAAGAAGAGAATGCAGGGGATGACGCTGATGATGACAAGACGATGAGGATAACAAATGAGAATGAAGATGGCTATGAGTAACGGTGCTAAAAATGACACCACCAGCAACAATAACAACAACAACAGCCACAATAATAATCCTTTCTACTAAAAGTGTAAAGCCTGAAATTTTGTGGGGAGGGGGATTGTCGATTACATCAAGCCCAGTGTTTCACTGGTATTTAATTTATCGACCGCGAAAGGATAATGGGAAAAGTCGACCTCGGCGGAATTTGAACCCATAACGTGAAGGCAGACGAAATAGTGTTAAGCATTTCGCCCGGTGTGCTAACGATTCTGCCAGCTCGCCGCTTCAACAATCTTACTAATAATAGTAATAATGGTTTCCTATTTTGGCACAAGACCAGCAATTTCAGGGAGATGGTAAGTCGATTACATCGATTCCAGAACTCAACTGGTACTTATTTTAATGACCTGGAAAGGATGAAAGGCAAAGACCATCCTGCCGGAATTTGAACTCAGAACGTAGAGAAACAGCTAAGTATTTGGTCTGATGTGCTAATGATTCTGCCAGCTCACTGTTTTAATAATAATAATGAATTTATTGGGGAAGGGAATCGTCGATTACATCGACCACATTGCTCAAGTGGTACTTATTTCATTGACCCTTGACAAGATGAAAGCGTGTTGTCTCAGCCATTGCTTGACCCAAAGATGCAGCTCCTTCAACAAATGAGCTGGGGAAAATGCGTCTGGCACACGGCGACCATAGCTTTTCATAGTCAAGGTACCGATAGATATGTCGTAAATTCAGCACATGTTTGAATGTTATTAGCCACGACATGCCCAGTCCTCCACGAAACAGATGTTGATAGAATGTGAACCATCTAAAGCAGTAACGCATCTCTACCACAAATATGGGAAAAGAGCAAACGTTTCGGTCTACATAAGCACGACGGCCAAGCAGTAATAGATGATGAAGGCAAGAAGGCAATGTAAGGCCATTTTTGTTCAACCCTTTAGAAATAGTTTCACCCTCGGCTAATTTCTGAGTGACATTGGTCACCCCACTTGTCACTGCATCCCACTTCTTGCTCACTTAAATATCTAGATCAGGTGTCACTGTACATTGCAGCAATTCAACCTTTGAAGAAAGGACTGACGTCAGCTGCCGTGAGGATAGCACCAAAGTTTAATGAGCGTCCTTATGGAAAACTTTTCATTGATCTATGTTTGATCAAGGTCACAACTATGTCGTATATATATATATATATATATATATTTCGTATATACATATAAAAACTTATTTCATATATATATATATATATATATATATATATATATAAAATATTTTTTTTTAGAAAAACATAAATCCGGGGAAGCACACTCTAAGAAGTAAAGTAGTCTATATTAATTACTGGTGAAGGCCACTTTATAGGGTTACTATGGCTTTCGCGCCATAAAGGGCACCTTTATGGGATATCTTCAGACCCTAAGACCTGTTGGCCGATGGACTGTTTAAAATATGGAGGGGGGAAACGATACAGATGTAAGTAATGGGGATAATCTCCCTTTAGTGCTGGTCATCGGCTTCTGGCTGTGTGGTCCTCTTTCAGTCATGCAACCTGTCGTCTATGAGGGTAAAATGTAGGGGGTTAGCCCCTACTCTCATCAACAATCAATTTCCAGTAGCTGTGTAATTATCGTTAATACCGTTGTTATCGCTTCTATGTGGTTCTCAAGTACGCTAACCGGAATCTCTTGAAATGCAAGCACGGCCCCGAAAATTTCCGAAAATTTCAGGAGATTCCTGTTAGCGTACTTGAGAGTGTAATTACTGGTCATTTTGCTCTTCGAGTGTTTCATTTTGTTTTCGTGATTTTTGTGATTGTGAATGTGTTTGTAAAATTAGATTTTCTTGCAATGGTGTTAACGTTGGTGTTGATATTTTTCTACTTGATTTTGTGACGGATTTTTCTGTTTTACTGTCGTGTCTTATGCCTTCAACTTAAACTGGTTTCTGTTTACTTCAGTGTCAGCATTTCTCTTATTACTAGATGAAGGCCTATTGGTGCAATTTTCAAGGCCTGCGTTGAAAGAAAGTGGCAGATGTGAGCTAGTTGTGTTGTTCATATCTTGCGGAGTTGGTAGCAACGGTGTAGAACTTCGTGGTTTCTCCACCACGGGGCTTTCAGGTGGTTCGTATTTCCACACACGAAACATTTCGAATTTTTCCCTTCTCTATAAACGGGCATCTCTTCACATTCCCCCGAAACAGAATAAAATTGGAATCCGATTTATTTCCTCTGAAAAAAACTAATATCTGGAATTCCTTCCAGTCCTGTTCTTCCAGAATGGCTAAAATTCTCGCCGGGCTACTTAACCTGAGGAAAATTCTAACTGGGCTCCACCTGCAAGGTCATGCGCTGGTTTTCTTGATATGTGATTACCATGTCACGCACATATGGTTGTGATGCATGTGCCTGGTGTACCCTTATCAGACGGTAGTCATGATGGGTATCCTGAGTTTTATATATTTTACCCCAGTGTCACTTTCATGGCATGCACTGCTCCCTCACTCAATAATAATAATAATAATAATAATAATAATAATAATAATAATAATAATAATAATAATAATAATAATAATAATAACAACAATGATAATAATAATAATTGTTATTATTATTATTATTATTATTATTTCAAATTTTTGCCACAAAGGGAATGAGTCGATTACATCGACCCCAGTGTTCAACAGGTATGTATTTTCCGGAACCCGGAAGAATGAAAGGCATAGTCGACCTCGGCGGGATTTGAACTTAGAATGTAGCGGCAGACGAAATACAGCTAAGCATCTCGCCCGGTGTGCTAACTATTCTGCCACATCGCCGCCCTGTTAGTAATAATAATAATAATAATAATAATAATAATAATAATAAGCTGTGAGTTTTCATATAATAATAATAATAGCAACAATAACAACAACACTAATAAGAATAAAGATAACAACAATAGTAATAATAATAATAATAATAATAATGATAATGATAATGATAATAATAATAATAATAATAATAATAATGATAATGATAATGATAATAATAATATAAACAATTATAATAATAATAATATAAACAATAGTAATAATCATAAAAACAACAACAATGATAATAATAATAATAATAATAATAATAATAATAATGATAATAGTAATAATAATAATAATAATAATAATGATAATAATAATAATAATGATAATAATAATGATAATAATAATGATAATAATAATAATAATAATGATAATGATAATAATAATAATAATAATAATAATAATAATAATAATAATAATAATAATAATAATAATAATAATAATAATAATAATAATAATAATAATAATAATAATGATAATGATAATAATAATAATAATAATAATAATAATAATAATAATAATAATAATAATAATGATAATAATGATAATAATAATAATGATAATAATAATAATGATAATAATAATAATAATGATAATAATGATAATAATAATAATAATAATAATAATGATAATAATAATAATAATAATAATAATAATAATAATAATAATAATAATAATAATAATAATAATAATAATAATGATAATAATAAGCAGTCTTTCTCCTACCCTAAATGGGTTTTTTAAGGAAAATTGTTAAGGAATTACTCATTAAACGTAGCGTTGCATGTCTAATCGGCACCACAATTGTCAGAAAAGATACACCTTAGTGCCAAGCATTTCACTTGAGATTTAGACAATTTACAAACAATTACAAACACTAGAGCTTTAATCTTACCGGAAATTACCAAAAATTTAAAACCTCCTTTGGAATCCATTAACTTTTGTCTTATTGTTTCATTCGTAACATATTGTATTGTCAGCAAGTGAATGGTGAATCCGTGAGTGTGTGTGTGTGTGTGTGTGTGTGTGTGTGTGTGTGTGTGTGTGTGTGTGTGTGTGTGTGTTCAGCGACAAGGACAAAAGAAGATAGAATATGCGTATGAATAAATATACATGTATATATATATATATATATATATATATATATATATATATATATACATACATAAGCATGTGTATGTGTATGTTTTAGTGTGCTTTTCTTTTTGTGTACATGTGTTTGTTTTGTTTGTCATTCTGTGTGTGTGTGTGTGTGTGTGTGTGTGTGTGTGTGTGCAAGGGTAAAAAGGGTAAAAAGAGAGTATGCGTATATGCATGTATGTATGTATGTATGTGTTAGAGGGTGTGTATGTGTGTGTGAAGAGCGACAAAATAAAAAAGAAGACAGTATATATATATATATGCATGTGTGTATTCATGTGTTTGTCGGTTTATATTGAAGTGTGTGTGCGCGCGTACGTACTTACGTACCTGTGTGCGTGTTTGTGCGTGCGTGTGTGAGTCTCTGTATTAGTGTGTGGGTGTTTGTGTGTGTGTATGTGTTCATGCGTGTGTATCCATGTGTGTATCAGTGTGCGAGTGCGTATGTGTGAGTGGATGTTTCTATTTCGTCTTTAGATCTGGATACGTGTATGTTCGTGTGTGCATCTGTGTAAATATCTATGCGTATGTGTGTGTTTTCTTATGTCTGCTTGGGTGATTTTTCGATTAGAACACAGTCCAAAATTTTACAAAGAATATAGTCAATTCAAAGATTGAAGTATTTAAAAAAAAAAACTGAAAACACACACAAATACGTAAAACATTACAAAAAAAACGGGACGAGTAATCTTTAAAAAAAAGAATAAATATACCTTTTATCTTCAATCTTTTATCTTTCGCTTGTTTCAGTCGTTACACTACGGCCATACTGGGGCACCGGCTTGAATTTTCAGTGACGTTTATGGTGGTGGTGGTATATGTGATGTTAATACTTATTTTTTGAAAGTCTAGTACTTATTCTATCGGCTTCTGTTGCCGAACCGCTAAGTTACGTGGACGTGAGCACACCAACACCGGTTGTCGAGTGGTGATGGAAGGACTAATTCAGACATGTATATATATATATATATATATATATATATATATATAGGACGGACTTCTTTCAGTTTCCGTTTACCAAATCTACTCACAAGGCTTTGGTCGGCTCGAGGCAACTGCCTCGAGCCGACCAAAGCCTTGTGAGTAGGACTGAACCCGAAACAATGTGGTTGAAAAGCAAGCTTCTTACCACACAGTCACACATATATATATATACATATATACGACGAGCTTCTTTCAGTTTTCGTCTACCAAATCCACTCACAAGGCTTTGGTCGGTCTGAGGCTATAGTAGAAGACACTTGCCCAAGGTGCCACGCAGTAGGACTGAACCCGGAACCATGTGGTTGGTTAGCAAACTTCTTACCACACAGCTACTCCTGCGCCTACTTTATAAATAAAAGCGATATTCATCTACTCATTCCGAGAAAGAACAAAAATTGCTGGTAATAGAGTCAATAACAACAAAAAGAAAAACAAAGAAAAAAAATCAGTTGTATGAGATTGGTGATTCTAGATTTCAATCTCAGATTTATACTTTACACTGTGTTGTTGGTACCAAATGTAATTCTTTAAAGCGGCGAGTTGGCAGAAGCGTTGCCGAGCCGGGTTAAATGTTGAAGACAAACATTTCGCCTGTCTTTGTATTCTGAGCTTAAATTCCGCTGAAGTCGACTTAGCCTTTCATCCTTCGGAGTCGATGAAACAAGTACCAGTCAAATACTGGGGTCGATATAATCGACTTGTCCCCTACCCAAAAAATTTCTGGCCTTGTGCCTATAGTAGAAAAGGGTATTAAATGTAATTCTTTAAATTGGCGAGCTGACAGAATCGTTAGCACGCCGGGTGAAAGGTTTAGCGGAATTTCATCTGTTTGTGTTCTGAGTTCAAATCCCGCCGAAATCGACTTTGTCATTCATCCTTCCGGGATTCGATGAAACGGATGCCGGTTGACTTAAATGACTTACCTCTCGTCCGAAATTGCTGGCCTTGTGCCAAAATTTGAAACCGATATTAGATGTAATTTTAAAGCAGAACTGGATGTTGTTCTGATGATGGTGGTGTCGGTGGTGATAGTCAGGTGGTGGTGGCGGCGGCGGCGGCGGCGGCAGTGTAGATGTTAGTGGTAATAGTAGACATGGTGACGTTTATATTGGTGGTTATGGTGATGGTGGTGATGTAGGTGTTGGTGGTGGTAGTAATGGTGGTGATAGTACTGGTGGTGGTGGTGGTGGTGGTGGTGGTGGTAGTATTTGTGAAATTAATAGTCATGGTAGTAGTTTTACTATTGATGATGGCGGTAGTGGTGGTGGTGGTGGTGGTGGTAATTGTGATGTTAGTAGTCATGGTGGTTGTGGTGATGGTATAGATGTAGGTGTTGGTTGTGTGACGACGGTGATGTTATTTTGTAGACGAGGTAGTTGTCTGCGCCTGTCTTCCTTGTTTGTCGCTGTAGTTTTTCTTTTGTTTTTCCATGTAAAGTTCTTAGTTTTTCTACAATTGTTAAAGCTGTCTAATTTAGTATGGTCTATTGTCGTTTAGATGTTGCTATTGTTGATGTGACTGTTGCTAATGTTGCTATTGTTGTGTTACTGTTGCAGTTGATGATGATGA
The DNA here is from genome assembly GCF_046866305.1 of Octopus bimaculoides. Classification (NCBI taxonomy): domain Eukaryota; kingdom Metazoa; phylum Mollusca; class Cephalopoda; order Octopoda; family Octopodidae; genus Octopus; species Octopus bimaculoides. Next base: position 14,455,108 of record NC_142944.1, on the reverse strand, counting down.
TGATGATGATGATGACCATGATGATGTTGAAGGTGGTGTTGGTGTTGGTGGTGGTGATGCTGCTGCTGCTTTCGTTTTTGTTTTCATTACATGTTTAGATTAAATTTCTTTTTCAAGAAAAGAAAAGAATTTGGATTAAGTTATGAAATTTTAGCGGCAGAATATAGATAGATCGAAGGATATGTAGGTAGATAGATAGATAGATAGATAGATAGATAGATAGATAGATAGATAGATAGATAGATAGATAGATAGATAGATAGATAGACAGATGGATAGATAGATAGATAGATAGATAGATAGATAGATAGATACATTTCTTTTATTAGCCACACAGGGCTCAACGAAGATGGGACAAATACAATGTAGAGCTTTTCTTTTTGGGAGGGGGAAGGAAGGAAAAAAAAAAAAAAAAAAAAAAAAAAATTGGTGGTGTCGATCAAAAGGGATCGCAGGAAGGGAAAAAGGGGCAGTTCGATCAAAAGGGATCGAAAAAAAAAAGAAAAGGAAAGGCCGATCAATAGGGATCGTGTATCACACAGTAATGTTCTCGTGTAAAAAGAGGGGAGGACAGTTTAGGTTTAGCCGTGGAAGGAAAAGCCCACGGAAAAGACCACGGTAACCTTGGTCAATATTCTCATTGAAGAAACTATAACAGTAAGTGACTCTCTTTTGCCTTTTTGTTTTATTTTTTTTTCTTGTTCATAGGGTTATGCTCAAGATGGCTCCGTCGTTCACACGTGCCATCCTTGCTACATTCACCCATCTTTTTTTGAAGCATTCACTAGACAAGACTTCCTTTTCTACTCTCAACTTCCTCTTCAGGTGATACTTGAAGAAGTTGATGAGAGATTGCCCAGAGAGGAAAGTCTTTGTCTCTAGACCTTTCAGACGCGTCCACCATACACATTCTTTCGCCATAGCCACAAGTACGATGAAAATAGCTCTTCCTTCCCGTTTAAAGGAAGGAAGCGCGACAATATTCACGATAGACTCGGCTGATAGACCGACTCGTCCCACACGCGATAGCAGTTGTTCGACGTAAGCCCACAGCTCGGAAATGGTGGGACACTGTACGAGTGCGTGCAGAACGGTTTCGTCGCTCTGCCGGCATCTCGGACAGGTCGGCTCCGTGTTTCTCGAGCCATACCTGTAGAGCTTATCCCGAACGGGTAGTGCTTCTCGATAGCACTGCCAGGCCAGGGATCTCTGGAAGTTGTCCATAGGTCCCGGCCCGAAGGTCGTCTTAAACAGGCGGGTCAGGTATTCCTCGTCGACGCCCAGGTTCGCCCCGAGATCGTCGTCGTACCTTCCCTCCACTAATCCACTATAGAATGCGTTAGTTGTGATGCAGTCGCTCAAGGTTGACCCGGGTTGTTGGAGTTGCCGAAGAGCAGCGCGACACTCGCGGTGCCATTCGCCCTTCCTCGGCCTCTTCTTGATCCATGACTGCAGTTCGATCATGGAGACGAGCTGCGGGAAAGCGCGCCGCACAAACGGTGACCACACCTGTTCACCGCTGTCTACGTAGAGCCGGAGATGTCGCAGTCTCAGCGCGTGTCTGCGCATCATCAACCACGGCATGCCCAGTCCTCCTTTTAACGGGTGTTGGCAGCAAACGGATCGCCTAACCATGGGAAATAGATAGATAGATAGATAGATCGATAGATAGATAGATAGACAGACAGATAGATAGATAGATAGATAGATAGATAGATAGACAGTTAAGTGTATGACTGGCTGGCTGGATTGATGGGTAGTAAAATACGGAGGAGAGAGAGGGTGAGAAGGGTAATTTTTCTTATGCTTGAGTAATACTGTTGTTGTTATTACGGTTGTCATTGTTTTTTTGTAGTGTTTATTGTTTTGCTTGTTATTGCTTCCATTGTAGCTTTGTTTATTATCATCATCATCATCATCATCATCGTTATTATTATTATTATCATTATTATTATTATTATTATTATTATTATTATTATTATTATTATTATTATTATACCCAAATTTGTTGTCTCCGCTGATCTCATTCACATTTCCTTCGCAATATCTATTATTCGTTATCCTCCTACCCACAGGGTCTCGCTCGACCCCACCGTCTTTTTCATCATCAAGACATCACCCCCTCCTTTCTCTCTCCCTCCTCCTCTCTCTTCCCCTCTCTCCCTCTCTCTTTTTCTCTCCTTTCACCGTTGCCTCATCCTTTTCTACCACATCATTTTAATACATCCATATTCCTTCTCTTATTCTGCTACAGTTGAAAGCAGAGTAGAAGGAAATATCGGTAATAGTAGAGGTGAGGGTATCAACAGTAGAAGTGGCTACAACTTCACCACCACCAACAACAACAACACCAGCAACAGTAACAACAACAACAACAACATCAACGACGACGACGACGACGACAACAAAAACAACAAAAACAAATGGTTTTCTGATGTAACGAAGACAAAGAGAGAAATGTTTGCCACCGCACTCGATGACAAAACACGTGAACTCTCAAAAGCGAAAGACATTATTAAATTTGAGGTGGGTAAGGCAGCCGTGTTCGTACCTCCCGAAATAATAGAGGCAAAAGAGAAGTCAGTTTGTTTTAGATGCATATCACACAAAGTAGGAGAGCTGAAATAGCCTCCATCAGTCACGCCGAGAAGGCCCTCAGAGAAATTTTAACAGATGTGGTCGATATACAGAGAGGAAGGCAGTTTGCCAGCATTGACGTCCTCTTTAAAAGTGAGGACCTCACGTAGAAACACGCAATGTCACTCCGGTGGACTGAGTAGTGGGTCCTGTATCCCTCCTACCTCTCAAACAAAACGACCAGAATTAGGATAAATGGCGTGCCACCGGGCGTAAAAGTCTGGTGGAATGTCACCTGCATGATGCAGGATCCAAAGTCATTCCTGGAGGTAAAACGGTGCGGCAGGTAGAATTGTTGCGGGATCAACTTGGAAATATCAATCCATGTAAAACCAGTTAAATATCGAGAAGATGCCGGACCTGATCCAGCTGCCCAACGTGGTGGATCTGCGTGTCATTGTGGAAGGTAGGAAGCCCTGATGCGTCCTCTGTGAAGCCACAAGCCACCTTAGAGCCTTCTACCCCAAAAAGTAGGGAGGTATGCGGCCACACTTGCAGTCTACATCGCATCCCCAGTAACTGCAACAGCAACAACAGAAGCTTTCTAATAAAACTGTAGCCTCATCTCCAACAACAACAGAGGCACGTAAACCCCATACAATGGAGAAAATCATCCTGGGCATCTGTCAAACCAGCAGCCCCTCATCCCCTCTCTCAAGTATACACTCACACAAACACGCTCGCACTATCACTGACACACTCACACTCCCCGAGACAGATCCTACAGGCAATAGTCACTCCTCATCTTGTAGGGAAGATGAGGAAGCAAAAACATGTAAAAGACAAAGGAAAAAGAAAACAGATGAACTTACACCAACACCTGAAAATACAGCAACATCCAACATAGACACAGCAAAAATAATACACCGGCACCACCATCCCCACAACCACCACTACCCCGACCAAATCCCCCAGTGCACTCACAACCACACATAGCCCCCCCCCCCCCACCACCACCACCACCAAAAAAAAGAAAGCTCACGGCAACCAATACAGAAACTCCCATTTACGTACTCGTGAGGAGAGCCAACAAAACTTTGGTGGCTCTCATAGCCAGAAACAAGGGGATTGAGAGAGAGGGTGCAATTTACATCAGCACCCTTAGAGTTCTGGATCACTTAATGTTAATTCGGCTACCTCTAAAATTTTACAAATACATTCAGTGGAATTTCCCACACAATGTTGGAAGGCCGAACGTCCGTGCCACAAAGAGGAACCACGACCGGGTCAACGGGCTGCCAACAGCTCCATGAGGTTAAGTAACCCCACTCTTTTGCAACAGATGGTGGATAGCCCTGAAAAGGGCCATTAGAGTAGAGGCGGTAGGCTTTAGTAAGGAAATAGCATTAGAGGAATCTAGGTTGTAAGGAGACCTAGTTACGAAGTTAGAAGAGCGCTTAGGAAAGGCATAGCGACCGACGCGCTAGCGGCGAGATTGGCTCTTGATCAATTCTTCAATGCCAAAGTTGCGTTATCAGAGCTAGGGCGCATACACTGCGACGGGAGGCGACGAAAGCCGTTAGATGGGCCCAGGTGCCATAGGCGTTATGTGGAAACAAAACAACAATTCGGTCTTTGGCGAGCTGTGATGGGCGCGTGATAACCGATTCCAAGCAGGATGTGCGGAATTTCAGCAGCACTTCCCCGAACTGTATGGGGCGCGCGGTGGTTCTGGGACTGTGATGGATTTCACCTCCCATCTCAGTGGCATGCTACGCCTCTCAGCCAGGGATGTGGAGTTCGCAATGAAGGCCTGTGCAAGAGGTAATTCACCTGGGTAGGATTGTCTGCCCTTGAGCTTTATTTTCATATGCCAGACTTGCTTGTAGGTCTCTTGGCAGACGTCTACAACTGGCAGCAGAACGGGAGGATTCCCAGTGTTGTGAGCCGTGGAGTGATGGTGCTGTTGAGGAAGGACGCGAACAAGGGGGACAAAATTGATAATCTCAGGCCTATAACCCTGCTGAATGCAGATTATAAGATTTTGGCCAAGTTATTAGCCAAGTGATTGGCGTTTGTCGTCGATAAGTTAGTTGGTGACGCGCACACATGCGCTATCTCAAACAGAACTATCCACGACAACCTCAACCTCACGCGCTACATCATAGAGAGGGTGGGTAAGGAACATGGCATGGATGGGGCCCTGGTCAATTTGGATCAGTCGAAAGCGTTTGATAAAGTCGACCACCAATACTTGGAGGCTGTTTTGCGGCAGCGGATTTTGGTCCCGTTTTCAGCGACATCTGTTCAGTGGTCAAAGTAAACGGATATCTATCGGAATCGTGTAACATCGTTTGTTCGGTCTGTCTAGGATGCCCACTCTCGCCTCTTCTGTACGTACTGGCTCTCGAGCCATTGCTGCGGAAGCTGTACGTTTCAAGGGGCATACTGCGTGATCAATGATGTGGTAGTTTCGTATCGGCCTACGCGGACGACGTCACCGTAATAGTGTCGAACACCTCGGAAATGGAGGTGGTCTGCTCTGCTCTGCTCTTAGGGATTACGAAGCGGTGACAGGAGCAAAGATCAACCAGGAGAAGTTGGTGGGTCTGTATTTCGGCACCTGGATAGGTAGGTCCATGCCAACCGACAGCGTCGTAGGGCACTGAACGGATGGACCCGTTAAATTGTTCGGGGTCTGGATTGGTTTACACCTTCAGGTGCACAAGAACTAGGGGGAGGTGACGAACAAGGTAGCCAATCTTACCCAGAAATGGGCAGAGAGGAAGCTGTACCTGAAGGGTCGGGTGGAGGTGGCGAATACGTATATCAGTTCTGTCATCTACTACTGCCTGACCATCGTCCCTTGCCCCATTTCGTCCCTGATAAAGTTAGATCGCTTGCTCTTCAACTTTCTATAGAAGGGACGTATTCCGCTCGTAAGACGGTCCATTTGCTGTCAATAGCCGCTGAGTGGAGAACTGAGTATGCCGTGGCTAATGATGCGCAGACATGCGCTGAGACAGCGACATCTCTAACGTTTCCTTAACAGTGAGTAGGTGTGGCCGCAGTTCGTCAAATGGGAATTTCCGCAGCCCGTCTCATTGATAGAACTACAGTCCTGAGTCAAGCGTAGACCAAGACAGGGCGCTCGGCACCTGGAGTGTTGTACTCATAGATTTCTGCCAGTCGGGCAACGCGGTCGGTGGAAATTCCACTATGGAGTTCTATAAGGAAAGAGCAATAACGTCCTTGGAGAAACTCTAAGCGTCGGGAGGGATCGACTAAGTGGTCTTTTCCGGAGGACTTTCGGACCAGGGCCTATGGATAACTTCCAGAAATTCCTGACCTGACAGTGCTACTGGGGAGCTCTGCCGCTTCGGGACAAGCTCTACAGATACGGAAGTGTTGTCAGGCAAACCTGTCGAAGGTGTGCGCAGAGCAATGAAACCGTCTTGCATACACTCGTCCAGTGTCCGTGCATTACTGACTGATGGAGCTTTGTCGAACAGCTGTTGTCACGTGTAGGATGGATCCGGTTATCAGCCGAGATCATTGTGAAGTGCGCCCCGCCGCCTTCTTTTACCCGTGAGGGAAAGGCAGTTTTCCTCTGCCTGATGGCTATGGCGAAAGAGGTGGTATGGTGAACGAGGCTGAAAGGACTGAAGACAGACACTTTCCACTTCGGCCGACACCTCATCGACGTTTTCAAGTTCCACTTGAAAAGGAAAGTGAGGGTACAGAGGGAAGTACTGCCCCACCCCATCCTTTAATTTTGTTGAAAGGTAGGTGAATGTTGCGAAAATGGCTCGTGTGAATGGGCTGACTCTGAATATTCGTCTGTAAGCTGCAGCAGTTGAGGAGAAGAGGGGTGTCTACCAGGCGTGCCCTTGGCAGTCGGGGTGACCAGGATGTATGGAGTGCCCTGGTTGGCCCTGGGTAGAACTCCCCGCCTACTGGTAAATTTTGTTGTAAGATTTTTGTTAACTGTTTTTTTTTTTGTTTTTTATTATTTACACGATTTCTATTTTAAACCTCACTTATCCCTTGTTTTGTGTTGTCCCTAATTGTTTTTGTGTTCAGCCCTTGTGACCAATAAAGAAGGGGTTATTATTATTATTATTATTATTATTATTATTATTATTATTATTATTATTATTATTATTATCATCATCATTAAGGTGGCTTGCTAGTAGCATCGTCAGCACACCAGGTGAAATGCTTACCGGTATTTCGCCTGTCCATACGTTCTGAGTTCAAATTCCGCCGTGGTCGACTTTGCCTTTCATCCGTTCATCCTTTGCTTAAATAAGTACCAGTTACGCACTGAGGTTGATATAATCGACTTAATCCGTTTCTCTGTCCTTGTTTGTCCCCCTCTGTGTGTAGCCCCTTGTGAGCAATAAAGAAATAAGAAATGTTAGCACGCCGGGCGAAATGCTTAGCGGTATTTTGTCTGTCGCTACGTTCTGAGTTCAGATTCCGCCGAGGTTGCCTTTGCTTTTCATCCTTTCGGTGGTTGGGGGTCGACAAATTAAGTACCAGTTGCGTACCAAATTAAGTACCAGTCGATCTAATCGACTGCCCCCCCCCTCCGCAAAATTTTCGGGCCTTATGCCAGAGTAGAAAAGATTATTATTATTATTATCATCATCATCATCATCATTAAAGTAACTTGCTGGTAGTATCGTCGGCACGCTGGACGAAATACTTAGCGGTATATCGTCCATCCATACGTTCTGACTTCAAATCCCGCTGAGGCCAACTCTGCCTTTCATCCTTTAAGGGACGATAAAATAAATGCCAGTTGAACACTGAAGTCGATGTAATCGACTCATCTCTTCACCCAGAATTGCTGCCCTTGTGGCAAAATTTGAAACCATTATTGTTGTTGTAACTACTTCTACTAACATTAGTACTACTATAGTAATGTACAATGGTTGTGGAAGTGATAGAGAAAAAAAGTCTTTTCGGAAATTGCCAAAACTATGAAAAGGAAGACAATAATATGGAAAGAGTGAGGAAAACGAACGATATATAAAAGTGACAAAGAATTTCACGAAAAAGGTTTATTATTTTTCTGCAATGAAAGAGAGTGAGTAACAGAAACAGCAATACAATAAGGTGAATTCTTTTTTTTTTTCCACAAGGAAAAAACAAAGCAAGAACAATATTACAATTACTATAGTTTTGCAAGGATGAATCTTTGACTTTTGTCTTGGAGAAACAAGAATATTTTTGACAAACAATTTTACGGTTCTATGAATTCACAGTCACAAAAGAAAATTTTAGTCAGCTATAGTTTGTTTTTATAACAGTTAATTCAACATATTTGTCGTTTTCTGAATAACTATTGTTTACTTGTTAACAGTTGATTTGGTAACAAATCGGTCTAATGGGAAAAAACAAGAGTTGTGTTGTTTAAGAATTTTGTTTCAAAATTATGTGATTCTAGGTTCGATTCTAGAGCGAGGTACCTTGAACATTTTTCTTCTACTGCTTCTCCTTTGAATGACCAACATAAATCTGATGTATAGAAAAGACTCGTGGTAAGAAGTTTCCTTCTTACCCATATGATTCCGGGTTCAGTTCCACTGCGTGGCACATTGGGCAGGTAAGTATCTTCTATTATAGCCTCGGGCCGAATAAAGTTTTGTAAGTGGATTTGGTTGACGAAAACTGAAAGAAGCCCGTCGTACATATATATATATATATATATATATATATATATATATATATATAACATACAAAAATAAGAGGAATGACCAGCAAAAGTGGACTCTATCCTCATTAATAAATTATATATATATATATATATATATATATATATACACACACACACACACACACACACACACACACACACACACACTGCGTTTCAAATTCTTAAGGACGTAGCATTTTTTTAATTTAATTTAAAAACTACTCGTTGGAATTCAACAAAATTTTGACAGAATGATGGCAACAGTTATATGTGTGTAGTGTGTAAAAGATGTGAGGTTCTGTAGAACAATACGGAAACTACGGCCATTTACCAAATTTACGTAAACTTTCATTGTTTCAAATTATTAGCGAGGTGTAATTAAAATTCATGTAAACAGGTAAATGCCAGTCTAATTGCTTGTACATACTGAAATGAATACATTCAGTCATAAACATGGAGGAAATGGAAATAATCAAATAAGCAGCGATCAAAAATGATAGGTGAGCTGTTTAGTAAGGGATATATGAGCGTTTGTTTGAAATAAGTAGGAAAAAGCACTGGTCCATGGAACATGCTAATTTCTGGATCTCCTCTGATGTTATACAACTAGATACATACACTGTGAAGGCGCAATGGCCCAATGGTTAGGGCATTGAACTCGCGGTCATAGGATCGCGGTTTCGATTCCCAGACCGGGCGTTGTGAGTGTTTATTGAGCGAAAACACCTAAAGCTCCACGAGACTCCGGCAGGGGGTGGTGGCGAACTTTACTCTTTCTTCCTGTTTCTGTTGTGCCTGTAATTTAAAGGGTCAGCCTTGTCACACTGTGTCACGCTGAATCTTCCCGAGAACTACGTTAAGAGTACACGTATCTGTGGAGTGCTCAACCACTTGCACGTTAATTTCACGAGCAGGCAGTTCCGTTGATCGGATCAACTGGAACCCTCGACGTCGTAAGCGACGGAGTGCCAACAACAACAACATACACTATTGTTCCTCTTTGCTCATAAATCGGCGTCCATTCTCGTAAACTCGTTGCTTTAGAATACTCCGCAAATTTTCTACTGGGTTTAAGTCGTAGAACAGGCAAGGCCACTTCATCTTCAGAGGTCCACAGAAGCCTAATTGTTGCAGATACTCTGTAGTTTTCTTCGCTGAGTGCGAAGGCGCATTATCTTACATGACTATTATGGTTGTTTTGAAGGTGATCCTTTGCTTGTTTAACCAAGGTCCAAAGTGCTCCCTCAGAAAGGCCATGTTAGCATCTGCATTCATTTTAACACCGCCAGGCACCTTCCAAGGACCAGTCATAATACATCCAATAATACCTGCCCAAATCATGTAGTCGTCTCAAGCGTTGATGAAAATCTTGTCCATTTACAACCCATTCCTTGCTCCAACCATCAGGTCCATCAAGGTTAACACAAATTTCGGCCATAAACAAAACTTTTGTCGACCCTCGTGTTATTTTGTCGACCCTCATGTTATCTTCTGCCCATTTCATACGATTTTGTATGTGTATTTTGTTTCGCCAATACACTTGAGAAGTTCTCCATCATCTAAGACTTGGCTTCTTT
>NC_142944.1:14420250-14440250 GCF_046866305.1 Octopus bimaculoides | reverse complement strand
GTAAGAAGCATAAATTAATGTAACTGAATACTGCAATTTCCTTTATAATTCAGCACCCTAGTTTCTACCTTTCTATCATATTATTTAAACAGCAAAGGAAGAAACACGTGGGATGGAGAGTCGCTAAAGAGGTCACAGGAAGTGTGACTAAAAATTTCAGACAAAGGACTTAGAATATGAACAATGATAAAGCTGAAATGATGAACGAATATATAGTCACAGGAAGTGTGACTAAAGATTTCAGACGAATTACTTAGAATAAGAACAATGACAACAAAAAATGACCAACCCGAAATATAACAATATCTGTTTCAACACACGATTTCACATCAGGAATCTTGCAAAACAAACGCATAAACGTAATATTCATTTATGTATTTATAGCAGACCATATATTTGTGATAACCTAGTATAGCAGATCGAGAAGATTCAGTATGACTAACTCTTCATAAACACGGAAAAGACTAAAAAGAAATTCCCCATAGAATCGCAACTTAATGTAAAGTGTAAACTGAAGCTTTTCGCGTAATGTAAACTGATGCTGGAGTATCATTTCAAGTAGGGCGAGTTTGAAGTGTATTAGTATGAAACACTAACAGTTGCCCAGGCAACAGGTCTCTTATCTCAACGCTACTGATGTTGTGTGGAGGTGCAATGGCCCAGTGGTTAGAGCAGCGGACTCGCGGTCATAGGATCGTGGTTTCGATTCCCAGACCGGGCGTTGTAAGTGTTTATTGAGCGAAAACACCTAAAGCTCCACGAGGCTCCGGCAGGGGATGATGGCGAACCCTGCTGTACTCTTCCACCACAACTTTCTCTCACTCTTTCTTCCTGTTTCTGTTGTGCCTGTAATTCAAAGGGTCAGCCTTGTCACATTCTGTGTCACGCTGAATATCCCCGAGAACTACGTTAAGGGTACACGTGTCTGTGGAGTGCTCAGCCACTTGCACGTTAATTTCACGAGCAGGCTGTTCCGTTGATCGGATCAACTGGAACCCTCGACGTCGTAAGCGACGGAGTGCCAACAACAACAGTATGAAACACTAACAGTTGCCCAGGCAACAGGTCTCTTATCTCAACGCTACTGATGTTAGGGAAGAGTAAAAATTCTTCTTTTGGAATTTGACACTCGTATAGTCGTGAAAATTGCCAGAACAATATTGGAAACAATATTTTGCTGTCATAGATATCTTAGTTCTGTTATTTTTCTCGTGTTTTAACCCTCAAGCCTTTGTCATGGGTAAAGATTGCTATAAGGCAGCAGAGGATTGCAGTCAGAAATTAACCCCTTTTTTTTTTTTAGATAAACTGTTTTCCCAGGCTGACGAGTTCCATCTAAAATACAGAATGTATGAATGAACACACTTCAAATATTTATTCGGCCAAAATGAGTACCAAGTGATTGCATGGAACGCCTTCTCACCCTCTAACATTCATATCTTGAATGATCCGCATGGTTAAGAGTGGAAAAGCTAAAATGATGCGTATGATTGCTCGTAGTTACAGAAAGAGACCTAAAACAATTATTGAAAGCATTGTACAAGCTTTAAGGTCACACTCGCCTAAGTGACGGTTGTAACCAAACACTGCATATCACAGATCATTTCAAACTACAAGTTTCACAATGAGGCGAAAAGTCTCAAATTAAACGATCACCAAAGAATACGAGGAGCATAGTTTTTTGCTGCGACAAACTTTAGGCTGTTACTGCTGGATGAAATTCACAACCCAGAGACAACATATTGATCCACTAAGCATTAAAGCCTACACAATAGGCGCCATTACATATTTGTTCAGATACATATACAATATTGGCTTCAAATTTTGGAATAAATCCAACAATTACAGGGGAAGGGGTAAATCGATTATATCGAATCCAGTGTTCAACTCGTACTTATCTTAATGACTCAGGAAGGATGAAAGGCAAAGTCACCGTCAGCGGTATTCGAACTCAGAAGGTAAGAGTCTTATACAATATTAGGGAAATATATCTCGAACATTATATTATGAGACTGTCTCTCCACCTTTCAGTCCAGTTAAATAAAAAAAACGTTCTTAGCCCTAAAACAGCTGCAACCAAATGAACAGCGACTGTCTCATTTGGGACCAAGTTCGCACTAACTTCTTCAGCTGTCGACGAGGAAGTGTCTTGATCTAATGAAAAAAAAAAAGATCTCAGTCCAATGACAAATTTTCTTTGATCAAACGTCATGCCATCACTCAACTTCACCGAAATAGCAGTTAAATCTCTTTCAAATCATACTATGTTGTTTTAAAACGAATACATTGGGTGACGTAGAACTAGATGCACACAATACCGGTGAAAAAAGACAGAATAACCTTCGCCCGAACGCCTTTTAATAATCCTTGACTGACTTGGAAACAAAGAACAATAGCTTACATACCATAACGAAGACAAAATAATGGAGAAAACTATGTCAAATGCCCAAATCACCATACTTCACGTAATACTTTAACGCACGGTTAGACTGCACAGTATGACTCGCAACTGTGGCCGTCGAATTTAGTGAACTACATCAGTAGAAAATATAGTCTTTGAGACAGCAGTTGAGACAGAACTCCAAAACAGAAAATCGTTTCCGTTTCGTTTCATCAATGTAAAAGGGAGGAAAAGTAAAATGATTTCTGTACATCGACAAAGATTTTAAGACCCATTTTTCATTACTAAAACAGATGTTAGACTCGTGGGGATCCATGAACGCCAGCTTTTTGAGAGAGTATAATTATGACCTTCCTGCCACCAGTCCCTTTAGTTGCTACTTTTACGACACACAGAAATTAGAAGGTGTCTTTTCTAAATCCGGGATACAAACTGAAATAAATTGGCCTTTGTGAAATCGCTGAAATAAATGCCACTATGGTTTAATTGGTTCTATCAGCAGCACACAAACTTTTGCATGAAACATCGGTTTATGATGGTGTTGTGGATGCTGCTGCCACTGCTGTTGTTGCTGTTGCTGTTGTTGTTGTTGTTGTTGTTGTTGTTGTTGTTGTTGTTGTTGTTGTTGTTGTTGTTGTTGTTGTTGTTGTTGTTGTTTTTTCTTTTTGATGATAACGGTGATGACTTGGAGAAAGAGGAGGAAGAAGAGGAAAAATACATTTAGCCCTAGGCCGCCGGTCCTTATCAATCAACAGGCTTTAAATCAAAGTCGTTTTAGTCGTAACCATCGCATCTCTTGTCTTCTTTTTCAAGCGTAGCGTATCGAGGATTTATTATCAAATCCGACCTTTCGAATTTCTTTTCAGGGAGATTTGATTACTGTTTATAAATGGGGCAAAGTGATCATGTAGAGATTCCATTACTGGAGTGTCAGTCACTGAGATTAAGCACATTTCAAAAAACCCATATGATCATAATAGTATTTATGTACTTGTCGTTTAAGATCACACAACTTGATGTATTTATCATTACTAATAACTAAAACGTTATTCAGCCTCCAAAAGCCACATCGTTTTGAATACTATTAACATCATTTATTAACAATATCTGCTAGCAGTAGTAGTAGTAGTAGTAGTAGTAGTAGTAGTAGTAGTAGTAGTAGTAGTAGTAGGAGGAGGAGGAGGAGGAGGAGGAGGAGGAGGAGGAGGAGGAGGAGGTGGAGGAGGAGTCTTTTGCTGCTATTTCTAGCGAGTAGATGTCCTATTATAGGCATCTCTGCATTTTAAATGAATAATACATAGTCTATTGACTGTTTTTTTACTCTCGCTAGACCACTGGTGGTAAATAAAATTTCTAAAATTTTTTTTGCTACCCTATAATTTATTAATATATATATATATATATATATATATATATATATATATATATATATATATATAACTCTTCGAAACGCCAGTGTTAGAATGGTGGCAGCTGATGAAGGAAATATTCTCTATGTGGCCTGTGTGTTTTCTGTACTCTGTTTATCATTTTGTCTACGTTTTGTTTGCAACATCCTGTACCCAGATATGCATCTAAATATACAGGTAGATGTAGGTATGTACATACATGTACGTATATATGCATATACTCATTTATTATTTATATACATATATATGAATTTTAATTCATCCTATGTATTTATTTGTACAAATGCATATAAAATGTTGTTGATTTTGTTTTTAACATTTCCTTCCTATTTTTCATCCTATCCTTCTTTCTCTCTCTCCTTCACACACACACACACACACACACACACACACACACACACACACACTCACGCAAATCCAACCATCCGCCCACACTACACACATACATATATATGTGTGTGTGCATATATATGTATTTATATATATATATATATATATATATATATATATATATATATATATATATATATATATATATATATATATATATATATATATAATATATAATATGCATGTATGAATGTATGTATGTATGTATGAATGTATGTATGTATGTATGTATGTATGTATGTATGTATGTAAAGTCCAAAGAACATATGACGCATATCTAGAAATATTCTTACTCCCAATTCATTCTTTATCTTGGTTAAGTTTCTCTATTACCTCTATTTTTGCTCCATTGTTATTGTTCTCTCTCCCCCTCCCCCTATCTCTCTCATGTTTTTGTGTTTCTTTTCCTTTTTATTGCAGGGTTAGAGACGGAATGGTTGAGGAAAAAAAAAAGAACAAAACCAAAAAGAACAGGGGTTTTTTTTTTTTTTTTTTTGTTCTTTTGAAAAATAACTAAATTAATATAAAACAGATCATGAAATAACTTTGAGCCAACAATCGATTGTGTGGCGGCGCGGCGACAATCTAGAGACGTAAAACTCTTTCTATACTGAATGACAAATGAAAATTTCATCACTAACTTTCAAGAAAAGACTTGCTATTACAAGAGATTTACTTGTCTTTAACGATTGAAGAAAAAGAATAGTTTATTTTATTTTATGCCGTTTTAGGTGAAGATGAAATGAGATGGGATGGGGGAGAAATAAAAGAAATGTAAAACCCCAAAGAATATAACCAGGAGAATGACGATTCTTTACCTTTTATTTGTTATTTTTAATGCTTCTTATTCATTCTTATTTATTTTTGTTGTGTTTTTAATAGCTCATTTCAATTCACTTTTTGGTAATTTTGTAAGATTTTCTGCCGTATCTAATCAGGTATCATACATCGCAGTATTTTGCAACCCAACTGGCGTTTCAAATCGGCAGTTACAAAAAGTAAGTTGGTATGAAACTAACGGACAGGTTGAGTAGAGAAAAAGTGAAGCAAAAGAAAGAAAAGTAAAGAACCGAAAGGAGAAAAGTAAAGAAATTGAGGAGGAAATGTTGGTGCGAAAGAAGAGAAAAAGAGAAACTTAATGAGATAAAAAAAGAATACTTCTGAATTGAAAGAGATAAAGAGAAAATGGAGAGTGCTGAAAGAACGAAATAAAGAGAGAAATAGGATTTTGGAAAATATAAAGAAAAAAATGTAAGAGAGTAAATGAAATATTTCTTTTATAACGAAAGGAGTACTTTTTTTTAATCCTTTTGTATTTTAGGATGTAGCTGATTCTAGGCTTTGGAAAACAGTTTTTGTAAAAAAAAAAAAAAGGAGAAAAGAAATATACTAATAGCAAAAAGAACTTAGATAAAACGACAAAGAAAGGACAATAGAGAAGTAATGATAAAAAAGAAATTGAAATATAAATGAAAATAATAAGAGCTTTGCTTAAATGTACTACAAGAAGAAAAAAAAAAGGATACGTACGAATTAATGGATAAAATAGCATGTGAAAGAAATTGAGCGAAAGCGGAAGAAATATAATATAGGTCTAAAGAAATGGCAAAAATAATAAATATAGGAATTCTGGAAGGAATTGAATGACGATTTGCTTTCTTAGTGAAGGTTAACAGAACATACATACATACATACATACATACATACATACATACATATATATATATATATATATATATATATATATATATATATATATATATATATATATATATATATATATATATATATATACATATAAGCGAATTGAAATGAATGTTAGAAGAAAAATACATTGAAATGTCGGTATGGATGTATACCAACTCCAGGATTGTCTACTCAACTGCATAGTTTCAGAAATCTACTAGGTTTTTTTTTTTCCATGATTTTTTTTTTTTTTTTTTTTACTCCCACCTGTTTATGCTTTCTTGCGAGTGGTGCGTGTGTGTCTGTGCGAATCTCTCAGTAGACTCAACTGTTTGTTCTGGAAATTGTGAGATATACACAATTGTCATGTATGTATATATGTATACACACACACACATATATATATATATATATATATATATATAGCGACTATATATATATATATATATATATATATATATATATATATACATATACATATATATATATACATATATATATGTATACATATATATATATATATATATATATATATATATATATATATATATATATATATATATATATATATATATATATATATATAGTCGCTAATTGTGACTGCATGTCCTATTATAAGCACATATGTTGCTAGAAATAAGAGTCAATTCACTTAAAGTTGCGCAAAAACACATTCACAAACGCTAGACCAATGAGTGAAGCAAAACTAGAACACTGGACTACACAGCTTCTTCCTTATGGGAATTGTCAGCAGTGCAACTCGAAACCGTGCACTCCAGCGTTCTAGCTTTGATTCGCTCATGGGGCAGTTGTCTACCCCGTCAGTATATATAAATGTGCTTTTACGCAGCTACAAGTGGATTGACTCTTATTTCTAGCAATATTTGTTCTTGTAGAATATACAGTCACAATTAGTGACGGCTGGATTTTACCTCTTTACGGTTTATATTATGCCCAGCTGCCCGCATTAATTAATTAATTATATATATATATATATATATATATATATATATATATATATATATATATATATATATATATATATATATATATATATATATATATATATATATATATATATATATATATATATACATATATATATATATATATATATATATATATATATATATATATATATATATATATATATATATATATATATATATATATATGATATATTATATATAGATAGATAGATAGATAGATAGATAGATAGATAGATAGATAGATAGATAGATAGATGAGGAATACAAAAAAAGAAAACGGACAAGAACACAAAGCATCCCGACAGTTAGATGATACAAAAAAGGAACAAGAAGAAACAAGGACGGGTCATTCGGAGTTTTCTTTCCTCAGTCGAGTTCCAGATTAGCTTGGCATTTTCGGTTGGTTATACTCGAAATTGCTCTAATCTGACCAGCCCCAACACAACTGCCGATTCATCTCTCAGCGACATATAGAATCTTAGTGTTTTTCAGGCATTGATGATGCAAATACCCAGGTGGCTTCCTAAAAAATAATTGCAACATAAGCAGTATGAATAACAAAAGGTAACATTTATCTGTCACTTAAAGTAGATATTGTGAAAGAACACAGATATACTGCGTTATATACCATGAGTGAACCTCTCATATGGACTTGTCGTACCTGAAAGCGCCCGTGACAAGGTCGGGGAAAGCCGAAATTACGTAATCTGGCAGTTCTAGCGATCGTAGTGGACGACTGTCGCGCACCAGCGACGTAAACACGAGTGATTTTATGCACCACAAATCCATAGATGTTTTGAACACTTTAGCCAAGGGTCTTCTACCGTAGAACCGGGCTGGCCAATGCCTTGTCTGTGAATTTGATAGATGGAAGCTGTTTAGGAAACCCGTGTGTGTGTGTGTGTGTGTATGTGTGTGTGCACGCGTGCGTGCGTTTGTTTTTTATTTCTTTATTGCCCACAAGGGGCTAAACATAGAGGGGACAAACAAGGATAGACAAACGGATTAAGTCGATTACATCGACCCCAGTGCATAACTGGTACTTATTTAATCGACCCCGAAAGGATGACAAGCAAAGTCGACCTCGGCGGAATTTGAACTCAGAACGTAACGGCAGACGAAATACCGTTAAGCATTTTGCCCGGCGTGCTAACGTTTCTGCCAGCTCGCCGCCTGCGTACGTTTGTGTTTGCGTTTGTCCTCCAGCCATTGTTTGACCGATCAGGCTATCAGATGTTGTTACACATTGCTGGTGACATTGCGCTTTGCATTGCTCGAAAGACTCCGTATTGCTGGGCAAGGCGAGCAAGCCAACATTCTCTCCAAATAAAAGGGTGACTGGAAAGGGGAAGCAAGCGTGAAATGAAGTGTTTTGCTCAAGAAAACAACGTGCCACCCGGTGTTGGAATCGAGCCCACCAGCAAGCGACCGCGAGTGCAACACTCCTAATTACTAGACCACGCGTCTTCGCAAATTATAATAATTGTGTGTGTGTGTGTGTGTGTGTGTGTGTGTGTGTGTGTGTGTGTGTGTGTGTGTGTGTGTGTGTGTGGTATAAGATCGATAGTCAAAGAATCGTTACCATAATAAGCTTTTCTTGCGGATTTGGCTATCAGTCCACATAGTAATTAATTACAAAGTAGAGTAATGCAAAGTGTACATGTAACTAAAATTCTAGAAAATCCAAATGATAAAATTATTCTGTGTGGAATATATAAGAACATCAAGTCAGGAGGTATGAAAGGTGTGTGTGTATGTATATATATATATATATATATATATATATATTATATATATATATATACATACACACACACCTTTCATACCTCCTGACTTGATGTTCTTATATATTCCACACAGAATAATTTTATCATTTGGATTTTCTAGAATTTTAGTTACATGTACACTTTGCATTACTTTGCATTATATATATATATATATATATATATATATATATATATATATATATATATATATATATATATATATATATATATATATATATATATATATATATATATATATATATATATATATATATATATATATATATATATATATATATATATATATATATATATATATATATATATATATATATATATATATATATATATATATATATATATATATATATATATATATATATATATATATATATATATATATATATATATATATATATATATATATATATATATATATATATATATATATATATATATATATATATATATATATATATATATATATATATATATATATATATACATACATATACATACATATACATGTGGTTGTGTGGTAAGTAGCTTGCTTACCAACCACATGGTCCCGGGTTCAGTCCCACTGCGTGGCATCTTGGGCAAGTGTTTGTACTATAGCCTCGGGCCGACCAAAGCCTTGTGAGTGGATTTGGTAGACGGAAACTGAAAGAAGCCTGTCGTATATATGTATATATATATGTATGTGTGTATGTGTTTGTATGTCTGTGTTTGTCCCCCCAGCATCGCTTGACAACCGATGCTGGTGTGTTTATGTCCCTGTAACTTAGCGGTTCGGCAAAAGAGACCGATAGAATAAGTACTTCTAAAGAATAAGTCCTGGGGTCGATTTGCTCGACTAAAGGCTGTGCTCCAGTATGGCCACAGTCAAAAGACTGAAACAAGTAAAAGAGTAAAAAGAGTAAAAAAGAGTATACATACATACATACATACATACATACATACATACATACATATATATATATATATATATATATATATATATATATATGACGGTTGACCACTAAGTGGACATCCAGTTTGCTGGAAGACCACCAATGGTCTGATCACTAAGAAAAGATTTTTCTCAAGAAAATTTAGCAAACACCAGAACGTAAGCTTACGTTCTGGTGTTAGCTGGATGTTTACATCCCCGTAACTTAGCAGTTTAACCAATGAGACCGATAGGGCAAGTACTAGGCTCACAAAGAATAAGTCCTGGGGTCGATTTGTTCGACTAAAGGCTGTGATCCAGCATGACCGCAGTCAAATGACTGAAACAAGTAAAAGAATAAAAGAATATATATATATATATATATATATATATATATATATATATATATATATATATATATATATATATACACACACACACACACACACAAACACGCACTAGATTATTGATGAAAATTATAAAATTTAAAGCGACGACAGGTCCTTTAGTGATGCTTATCTACATGAGCAACAGTAGCACCAAGAAATAATAACTACATGCATTCAATCATCAACTTTCCCATAGGTTATAAGTCTCGTTCCCACAATGAAACGAAGTCGAGAGAGTTAGCATTAACACCAACTGATTAAAGTTGAAAAGTCGTTCACTTAAGCAAGCTATTCCACAAATATTTAATTGGCTGATGGAACCTGTCGTCCAACAGACTCCAAGACAAGTGTCTAGCTGTCTAGATATGTATGTGTGTGTGTTTGAGAGAATAAGTAGCTTGCACGCCGGCAGTGTGTGTGTGTGTGTGTGTGTGTGTGTGTGTGTGTAAATGGGAATGTAATGGTTGTCTCCTCACCACTCACAATTTAAGATTTGGTTAGTGTTTGTGTCTTTGAAAGCAATTTACTTATCAGAACTTATCCTTGGGAATGACTGGACTTAGCGCCGATTCCACAGTTGGCGATTCCCACGGACAAATTAGGCACTTAGTACAACACTTCTTAAGCATTAGTCGACTGATTTATTAAGGAGGGAGAAAGAAAGAAAGAAAGAAAGAAAGAAAGAAAGAAAGAAAGAAAGAAAGAAAGAAAGAAAGAAAGAACGAAAGAAAGAAAGAACGAAAGAAAGAAAGAACGAAAGAAAGAAAGAACGAAAGAAAGAAAGAATGAAAGAAAGAAAGAGAAAGAAACAAAGGTAGGGAGAGACCCAAGAGCTTCTTGAATGTTTCTGGTGATGTGAGTTCGATCTTTGGTATGAGTAATGAGTATTTTTCAAACATCTCTGGTAGCATGCATTTCTTTTCTTAGTTAACTGTTCCCCCTGAGAAAATATCGATATTCTTTTAAGTGAGGAAATGTTCCAGAAATATTGGTTGCATATTTTGGCACATGGCCAGCAATTTCGTGGAAGGAGATAAGTCGATTACACAGACCTCAGTATTTAACTAGTAGTTATTTTATCGGAGCAGATAGGAAAAAAAAAACAAAGTCGACCTCGGTGGAATTTGAACTCAGAACATAAAAACGGACGAAATGCCGCTAAACATGCTAACGATTCGGCCAGCTCACCACCTTATTTTCGTATAAATATCCTTTCTACTATTGACACAAGACCTGAAATCTTAGGGGAGGGAGATAGTTAATTACATCGACTCCAATGCTCAACTGGTACTTATTTCATTGACTCCGAAAGAAGTAAAACAAAGTCGACCTCGACGGAGTTTGAACTCAAAAGGTAAAAAAAGCAGTGGAAATGCCGCTAAGCATTTTGCCCGGCGTGCTAACGTCTCGGCTAGCTGGCCACCTTGTTTTTTCGTAAATATTGGTTATATCAATTGTTGTTGTTAAGTCCAATGTCAATCTTGATCAAAGAAAATATGGACCCATCTCAACTCTACCACACCATTTTTTGGACGGGAAGATGTAACACTATATAAACCGTGCTACTCTTATATAAGATGGTAGCGTTGTGATTTGAAAGAGATTTAACGACAGACTCTTGCACGCGCTGCCACAGTGTAAAGGCTCCTTTGTTTGGTACATAGTACTGAAGAGTAAAACGCTGGATTTTTGTAAGTCAATAAATGCCATTCGAGTTATTGAGTGTTAGAAACTAATGCCAACATGTGAACGGAAAAACTGCCGGACTGCCGGACTGCCGGACTGCCGGAATCTCAAAGCTGAGGAATTTACCTCGTAGATAGATATTTATATTTTTTTCCTTTAAGGATATTACATTCCACAGTTGGACACCATTTAATCTTTAATCTTTTACTTGTTTCAGTCATTTGACTGAGGCCATGCTGAGGCAGTGCCTTGAAGGGTTTTAGACAAATACATCGACACCCAGGACTTTTTTCTTTTTTTTAAGCCTGATACTTGTTTTATCGAACTCTTTTTGCTGAAGCGCTAGCTTACCGGGACGTAAATACCGGTTGTCAAGCGGTAGCGGGGGACAAACACAGACACTAAATTCACACACACACACACATATTAACATACATTTGTGTATATATATATATATATATATATATATATATATACATATATATACCACGGGCTTCTTTCAGTTTCCGTCTACCAAATCCACTCACAAGGCCTTGGTCGGCCCGTGGCGATAGTAGAAAACATTTACCCAAGATGCTACGCAGTGCAACTGAACCCAGAACCGTGTAGATAGGAAGCATGCGCCACTTTCCTGTATTTTCATACGTTGTTCCTCCATCTTATTTCATGTCAGTTTCCATCGCACACATTCAGTCCTCCTACAAAGGTAATTTGTATAAACAAGTTTCATTTATCTGTGGTGCTCAGTTTCTTGCTAAATGGTCCGCTCTCCTCCAATTTGGTTTTGCTATTTCTTAAAGTATATCTCTAACTGTGAACCTTCTTATTTTTTACATAATTTTTTATACGAAACAACAGCATCTTCAAGAATTGCAATATAAACTACACGAATAAATCATCTAGACCCAACATAGGTCCTATAAAAGACTCAAAATAAGAGCACAGCACTGATCAAGTAGTATACTATCGTGAGAATATTTAACTTGGGAAAGGATGTTAAACAACAGTTACTAGGTAGGCGAGCCAAAAGCGAACGGCTAGTATTTAACGGAATCGAGAAGGTCTCATTAGTCTGGGTAGACAACTTCCGAAAACAAAACAAAATGATAAATGTACCACGCTGACGTATCACCATACGGTTCTCTTCACATTGGTTTAGCTTTCGAATTAAGCCCCCCCCCCCCGCTGGCCAGGTGAACAGACCAGCATTACCCCGATCAGAAGAGTAGTGCATTACAGAGCTACTCATGTACAGCTGAGTAGGCTTGAACCAGGTGAGATGAACACAACGCGCAGTTCGGCCCGGAAGCGAATCCACGATCTAGTGATCGTTGGTGCAACACCCTAACCACTTCGACACCTGCCTTTACACACACACACACACACACACACACACACACATATATATATATATATATATATATATATATATATATATATATATATATATATATATATATATATATATATATATACACGAGTATGTATGTGTATTAACAAAACTGTCCGATGGACGGGAACGTGAAACTCAGAGTAACGGTTTTTTTGTTATATTTCTGCTGCTTTTAAATAAAGTATATATATATATATATATATATATATGTGATAATAATTTCTTAAGTAACCGTAAGATGAATTTGGTATTAATCTTCATTTTGTACAACGGTCTTTCGACTCATCCTGCTACTGTTTCTTATGAGTTGGACTCCGTTCAGTATGTTGTGATGCATCAATTTTGCAGTCCGGGTCTCATCAGATACAGCCATACTTAAAGTTGTGTCTCGCGAAAGATTTTGAGTTTTGGCTGTCATGTTCTTATACGACCGTCGAGCTAGCAATGAAACATGGCTACAATTTTCAATTACTATAATTTTTCTATCCCAACTAAAACTGCGGAGTTTTTGAAGTAGATCCAACGGAAATATATCCTGACTGCGGATGACACCTTGTAGCCCCAACTATTCCATAAAAATTTCATCACACTAATCGATATATACCCATTAGTTCAAAATATCAAAGATATATATTCGATTAGAGGTTGTGTTAACCTCATGAGGAATGGTATCATCCAAAGAAATACTGGTTCAATACGTAGTATTTGGGGGGAATTAATTTACTTAAAATAATTGCTATATATATATACACATAGTTTATATTCATATAAAGGAAGAAAATGGAAATGGGGATCGGGAAGTTAATAACTGTTTATTACTAACAACAAATTAATCCTCTCCACTCACAGCTGTTTCAATTAATACTCAGTCAATATTAAGTAAATATCAAATTTATATGACCTGAGCATATCTTCAGAGGGGAAAAAATATTCAGTCTGCTGTAATGAATCCATAAACACATATAAGACATCAAAGGATATATTTGTTTCCTTCTAAAGATATTATGCTCAGGTAATATAAATTTAATATTTACTTAATATTTACTGAGTATTAATTGAAACAGCTGTAAAGGATGATGATTAATTTGCTGTTAATAATGAACAATTATCAACTTCCCAATCTCCATTTTCTTTCTTTTTCTTGTGTGTGTGTGTGTGTGTGTGTGTGTGTGTGTGTGTGTGTGTGTGTGTGTGTGTGTGTAATATTAACGATTTCCAAATATCTAATATCTAATCCCATCAAAAGCCATAATACAAATCTACCCTACTTTTTTTATTCTGTCAAAAGAGCAGATTCCTTAAATATGAACTACGCTCTGTGGAAGAGATTTTATAAGAACATAACATGCCTGCGGCTTGCACTTGGCCTACAGAGTAAAGATTCTCCATAGATAGGAAAATTAATTTTATGGAAAGAATTCTAAATTCATTTACTTGTTTTCATTTCTCTGCTTTTCTTGTTTTCACTGCTGCTAAAGTTATGGTTTTGCTTTTCATAAAGAGAATAAAAAAGAAATCTAAATAACTGAGGGTTGTTTTTTTTTTCTTTTGCTTTCATCATTCAGTCTATCACTCTCCTTCGTTCACCTCTATACGCGTATGTATATATGCGTGCGTGTATATATATATGTGTGTGTGTGTGTGTGTGTGTGTGTGTGTGTGTGTGTGTGTGTGTGTGTGTGTGTGTGTGTGTGTGTGTGTAGGTTAGCTGAGTTAACGTTTACAATAACCGTCTAAGGAATAGAACTATTCTTTACACTACCGGTATATTACTTATGTTTAACCGTGGGCATACATATGCAAGTATATTATGCTCATAAAATGATAGGTAGAGTCAAGGATAAACACAAGTTTATGAAGAATCAAAATTGACAGCGGCCATGCTGGAGCACCGCCTTTAGTCGAGCAAATCGCCCCCAGGACTTATTCTTTGTAAGCCTAATACTTATTCTATCGGGTTCCTTTTGCCGAAACGCTAAGTTACGTAAACACATCAGCCTCGGTTTTCAAGCGATGTTGGAGGTAAAAACAGACACACAAATATAGACACACACATACATACATATATGTATATACATATATACGACAGGCTTCTTTCAGTTTCCGTCTACCAAATCCACTCACAAGGCTTTGGTCGGCCCGAGGCTATAGTAGAAGGTATTTGCCCAAGGTGCCACGCAGTGGGACTGAACTCAGAATCATGTGGTTAGTAAGCAAGCTACTTACCACACAGTCACTATTGCGCCTATATATATACATATATACACACACACACACACACACACACACACACACACACACACACACACACACACACACACACACACACATATATATATATATATATATATATATATATATATATATATATATATATATATATATATATGTATATATATTTATATACACATACATATATGTGTTTGCGTGTGTATGTGTGTGTGTGTGTGTGTGTATGCGAAAGTATAGTAAGACTCTTATCTATCCATCCTGATGAAGGAGGTTCTGAAGTTTACCAATGTTTTTTTGCTTTCATCACCGGCTGCAAATTCTTGATCAACTACATCTACCAACATTATGATGTAACTCCGAACCCTCAGGAACAACTGTCGGACTTGTAACGCCCTGTCCCCTCTGATTCTCTGAGTTTGCGTAATTTGGGTCTACTCTATATATGTGTGTGTGTGTGTGTGTGTGTGTGTGTGTGTGTGTGAATCTATGTAGCTTAGTGGTTAGGGTATTCGACTCATGATCGCAAGGACGTGAGTTCAATTCTCACCGACACGTTATGTCTTTAAGCTAGACAGCTTGCTCCAGTCCACTCAGCTGGCGAAAATGATTTGTACCAGTATTTCAAAAGGCCAGCCTTGTCACACTCTGTGTCACGCTGAATCACCCTGAGAACTATATTAAGGGTACACGTGTCTGTGGAGTGCTCAGCCACATGCACGTAAATTTCACGATCGAGTTGATCCGTTGATCGGTATGGTTGTGTAGTAAGAAGCTTGCTTCCCAACCGCATGGTTCCGGGTTCAGTCCCACTGCATAGCAAGTGTCTTCTACTATAGCCTCGCCGACCAAAACTTTGTGACTGGATTTGGTAGACGGAAACTGAAAGAAACCCATATTATACATGTGTGTGTGTGTGTTGTGTGTGCGCGTGTGTGTGTTTGTGTGTGTGTGTGTGTGTGTGTGTGTGTGTGTGTGTGTGTGTGTGTGTGTGTGTGTGTGTGTGTGTGTGTGTGTCTGTGTTTTTCCACCCCCGCCATCACTTGACAACCAATGGTGGTGTGTTTATATCCCCGTAAACTTGCGGTTCGGCAAAAGTGATCGATAGAATAAGTACTAGGCTTACAAAGAATAAGTCCTGAGGTCGATTTCTTCTGCTAACAACTTTTAAGGCGGTGCTCCAGCATGGCTGCATTGAAATGACTGAAACAAAGAAAAGAATAAAATAATATATGTGTGTATTTTTATATATATATATACGTATTTTTGTGTGCGTGTGTGTGTTTGTGTGTGTAAACTTCATTATATATCATGAAAATGTTGAGTCTGCCTTCTGTTTTTTACATATATTAACGTACATATATATTGCACACTAAAGCCGAAGCCTTTATTTGCTTATTTGAATCATTGTCTCCATATCTACTCACTTGGATTCCCCTTTTAACCACTTTTTACCCTGCCACTCTTTGTTCCTTGATGAAGATATCGGAGTGTAGGTTCAAACCATTTCAGCGCTATTAAGTATTTTTTCTATATTGAGGTTCTTTCGATCCCATCTGTTGACTGGTGAAAATAGGAAAAAATAGAACTCAGAATATGAGTATATGTATATTTTTATTGATATTTAGCAGAAGTAACAGAGTGACTCAAGGTCCGAGAGTTTCGTGCATTGGCACGTATCAGACTCTTTGATAAGTGCCAACGAACGAAGCTCTCGAGCCATGAGTTACTCTGTCACTTCTGCTAAATATTATTATTATTATTATTATTATTATTATTATT
This sequence comes from Octopus bimaculoides, assembly GCF_046866305.1. Lineage (NCBI taxonomy): Eukaryota > Metazoa > Mollusca > Cephalopoda > Octopoda > Octopodidae > Octopus > Octopus bimaculoides. The sequence goes on along the minus strand of NC_142944.1, from coordinate 14,423,199 downwards.
ATTATTATTATTATTATTATTATTATTATCAATATATATATATATATATATATATATATATATATATAGATAGATAGATAGATAGATAGATAGATAGATAGATAGATAGATAGATAGATATTAGTTTGTTGTACATGTATTTTCTGGATTTTCGTTCGCATCTACAATCATGAAACTTAAGTAAGAATTGTAGTCTTTTACAACCGTACAAAGTCGTGCGCTTAAGAAACAAGCGTGCGTGTGCGTGTGTGTGTGTGTGTGTGCGTGTGTGTGTGTGTGTGTGTGTGTGTGTGTGTGTGTGTGTGTGTGTGTGTGTGTGTGTGTGTGTAAACCCACAGAACTTCTGAAGTTCAAAACTGATTTTCTGAATTTTTTTTTTTTTTTTTACATAATGAGTAATGGTGACCCTGGAGGCAGAAAACCATCTTTCCTGCGTAAAAGATATGAACGATGGCATAACTTGGTTGCTTCGTTGGCTCAAGGAACTTTACTCTTGATGACGTAATTATGTTAATTTCTCTAATTCTCTCTCTCTATATATATATATATATATAAAACTGGGTGTGTGTGTGTGTGTGTGTGTGTGTGTGTGTGTGTGTGTGTGTAAACCTGTAGAACTGTGGAAGTTCACAAATGATTTTCTCCAAAACTGGGAATATACATTACTTATGTTCTTGAGATGGTTTTAGACTCTTAAATTTTTTCACTGTATTAACTCTGAATGCAGATGGCTTTGTGGTTAGGGTAATCGGTTCACGATCGCAAGGTTTTGATTTCGATTCCCGGTGGAGCACTGTGTCCTTGCGCAAGACACTTTATTTCTCGTTGCTTCAGTCCACTCAGCTGGCAAAAATGAGTATTACTTGTATTTCAAAGGGCCAGCCTTGTCACATTCTGTATCACGCTGAATCTCCCTAAGAACTATGTTAAGAGTACACATGTCTGTGGAGTACTCAGCCATTTGAACGTTAATGTTATGAGGAGTCTCTTTCGTTGATCGAATCAACTGGAACTCTTGTCGTCGCAACCGACGGAGTTCCAATTTAATGTAATTGTAACTGTATGTTTTCTTCTTGTTGTAGTTGCTATTTAGCTACAGTTAAGATACGATTGAGCAAACCTACAAATGAAGGCATCCTGTTTTTAACAGCTTGGCGCGATTTGAGAGATTTTGCTCTTATTTCTAGCAAGTTGATCGTCCATGTACACACTTCTCCTTGTTTGTTTCATAACTTTATTGTCACTTTTTCTTTTTGCATTTGCGACGGTCGTGGTGGGGGTAGTTGTTGTTGTCGTTGTTGTTAGTGGTGGTAGTGGGGGTGGATGTGTGTGTTTGTGTGTTTGTGTGTCTGTTTTTTTTTTTCGTGTATATGTCTGTGTGTGTCTTTGTGTGTGTATATATATGTATTTGCACGCATCCTGCGTGTGTATGATGGCTACGATATACAGCTTGGTGTCGGTGGAAGTCACAAACAGGATTTAAAGAAATTATTTTCAGTTATATGACGTAAAATGTAGCGAGAGATGATTGGAAAAAGAAAATGGATTTATGTATGGATGCATCGAATCGGCACCTGACAGCCGATAGTTATTAGATTGGTGGGGTGGTGTTTGGCATTTCAATACATTTTACCAACTTGACAGCCGAAGACACTGTAAGAGATCTGATGAACACCGTTGTCAAAAGCGTCAATTTTATTCGTTTTAAACGCTATCAGTCACCGCCAGTTTGTCGAATTGTTTCAAATAACTAGAGTCAGATTTCACTGAGAATGGTATATTTTCCAATGTTGAATGATTTAAGACGCTGAGTTGTTTTGCCACGACGCATTGCATTAGCGATTCTGCTTCAAGATTTTTCCCCGTTTGAAATGAAATGAAATAAATGAATAAATAAATAAATAAATATGAAATAAAAACAGTGCGTTGCAAGAGACGGAGGAGAAGTCATCGACCTACACTTTTGATTGATTATGAAGTGTAGCAATCAGATCAGACTTGTATGTTCTCTGACAGATATCAGCACTGAATTAAACAAACTTGAAGTAAAAGGGACACTTGATTTGTGACTTGGCACAAGTTTTGCGAGAAATTCGGGCAAAACTAGACTTATTTGTGTCACTAAAAGTCAACAAAGACTTGAAAGCACACATAAATATATGTATATATTATTCAGTTCGGTTGACAGATATTGCAAGTAACTTTTACAATAACGAAAGTAGATATGACGACATTTCTTTATGATATTTTCTTTTCTTTTCTTTTCTTTTTTTTTTTGTCTCATTTACAGGGATTTTTCTAGGGAGTAAGGTTACTTTTGTTTCCGTTTTTTTTTTTCGTTTTTTTTTTTAACAACGCAAGGAAAAGTCGATTTTAGAAAGTTAGATTAAATATCGAAATAAATCTAAAGCCGATGAATTCACATAGATTTGCTAGTGTCATGCATCGTGATTATATATTATAAAAAGTGACATACGTTTGTGATTTCCTATGCATTTTAATAGATAGATAGATAAATGGATAGATAGACAGATAGATAGAGAGATTGACAGACAGACAGACAGACAGACAGACAGACAGATAGATAGATAGATAGTATATAAACGGAGTCTTGCTGATGTTAACGTACATAAATAATGATTGTGTGTATATGGTGGGTACGCTTTTACCTGTTTCAGTCATTCGAATGCAGCCATGCTGGAGCACCGCCTTTAGTCGAAAAAATCGACGGCAGGACTTATTCTTTGTAAGCCTAGTACTTATTATATCGGTTTTTTTTGCCGAACCGCTTGGTTACGAGGACGTAAGCACAGTAACATCGGTTGTCAAGCGATGATGGGGCTGGGGTGGACAAACACAGACACACAAATATATATAAATATATCTATGTATATTTACATATATATATATATATATATATTTACATATATATATATATATATATATATA
>NC_142944.1:14407750-14415250 GCF_046866305.1 Octopus bimaculoides | reverse complement strand
ATGCATATATATATATATATATATATATATATATATATATATATATATATATATATATATATATATACTCCAAGAGATTTAGGGGTTGAGAATCCAACCCGCTAAGGGATAGTATCTATCCAATATACTGCTGGGAGGGTGCACAGTTATTATTACACTAGTGTTTTGACCAAGTGCAATAAGTGGGTGCGGATAAAAGGAGGTTTTACCCTAAATTTATATAGCAATAAGAAGATGGAGGGGAATATGAGGTACTCATCAACTTGCAGACATTGTACTCTGTTAATTAATCCGTTTATTTTTCAACCAAAAGGACAATAAAGACAATATAACAAACACATATGACATACTGTCATATCAACAATTGACAATAAAGGCAATATAACAAACACATATGACACACTACGTCATATCAACAATTAAAAGCTAATTCAAAAACTACAGATCCAGTCCGTCACTTGAACTATAAAAAAAAGTCTATTTAACTTTCCAGAAGTTCATTTTTTAATCATATATGTGCATATCTAAATATGCAACTATATGCATGAGAATACATACAGAAAGCAAAACATACAGATCTGCACAAATGCATACAAACAAAAATACTCTGTTGTTGATGTTGAAATTCCATTCGGCTGCTTTTGATAATTTTATTTTACATTTTATGATATTTATTTTCTTCCTTTATTTCCGTTTATTCATGTCATTCAGTTTCCAAAATAAAAACAAGAAAAGTTCCGAAGACAGACTATCTCTAATCCCTTCTTCCGTTTATTTAACTCCAGGATTTTAATAAAGTTATAAGGGACATCATCCGACAATAATCTAAACTTGGTAGACCACTTTGATCTCTTCTTGTATCCACAATCAAATTTTTCCAGACAGAAAGAGAAAAAGAGAGACACAGAGAAAAAGAGAGACAGAGAGAAAAAGTGAGACAGAGAGAAAAAGTGAGACAGAGAGAAAAAGTGAGACAGAGAGAAAAAGAGAGACAGAGAGAAAAAGAGAGACAGAGAGAAAAAGAGAGACAGAGAGAAAAAGAGAGACAGAGAGAAAAAGAGAGACAGAGAGAAAAAGAGAGACAGAGAGAAAAAGAGAGACAGAGAAAAAAGAGAGAGAAAAGAATGAGATAATGATACGAAGAGAAAGGTAACTAGATTGATAGAGACGAGGAGAGAGTGTGGGGGATGGGAGTGAGATAGAGATAGATAGAGAGAGACAGACAGAGAGAGAGAGGGAGAGAAGGAAGAGAGAGACAGAGTTAGATAGAAGATTAACAAAATGGTCAACATATAGTTATGTGTCATTCTATCAAAAATGAACCAGCCATAATCAGCGCCATATTTATTAAAAGTACCAGGAGAAGAATCATATATATTTATGTAAACACACACACACATGTATATGTATGTATATAACATACATACATACATATATATATATATAGACACACATAAACACACACACACCCGTACCTAAAACTCACAATCCCACACACACGCACATCCACACACATACACACACACGCACACACCCACATACACACACACACACTTCTCACCAACACTACACACTCACACAGACACGCATACAATCACACACACATGGGCATAAACAACACACGCATATACAATAGCAAACGCACGCACACACACGTACACAGCAACGCACATACACACAACATACACATACACACAAACACACACGCACGCACAGAAAACATACACATACACACACGCGCACATACAAAATACACACACACACGTACACGTACGCAACACCTACAACCCCACACAAACACGAACACACACACACTCAAATAACCACCTGTTGACCTTCTACCTACACTGTCTATAGCGTCCACTAACCAGTCCTGCTACTAATTTTTTCCACTACGTCATACACACACACACACACACACAAACACACTAACAGATAAACCACCAAACCATGCACACACACACACACACACACACACATACATACGCACACACACGTTCTGTTATCACACACACACTCGCAGACTTTCGCACACGCACAGATATTCATCTCCCTTTTTCACTCTCCTATCTTAGAAAGAACTTTTCCCCCACCACCTCCTCTTCCGGTCTTTTCATCATGTAACCTCGTGGGCATCGGTACCATTTTCCTCTTTCTCCGTTCTTCCATTCTCCGAACTTTCCATCTTTCCGACGAAGGGCTACGCCCGAAACGTCATACACTCTCTCTTTCCTTTCCTGAGCGTCCAATAATACTATCCATATCACGTCCTCACTTTGTTGTTTTTTTGTTTGTTTTGTTATTGTTTTTTTTAACTATATATATATATATATATATATATATATATATACGAAGACGTCTTTCAGTTTCCGACTAACAAATCCACTCACAAGTCTTTGGTCGGCCAAGGTGCCGTGCAGGGGGACTAACCCGGAGCCATGTGGTTGAGAAGCAAGCTTCTTACCACACAATCATCCCTATATTACATACACACACACACACACACACACATATATATATATATATACATATATAGTTAAAAAAAACAATAACAAAAAAACAAAAAAACAACAAAGTGAGGACGTGATATGGATAGTATTATTGGACGCTCAGGAAAGGAAAGAGAGAGTGCATGACGTTTCGGGCGTAGCCCTTCGTCGGAAAGATGGAAAGTTCGGAGAATGGAAGAACGGAGAAAGAGGAAAATGGTACCGATGCCCACGAGGTTACATTATGAAAAGACCGGAAGAGGAGGTGGTGGGGGAAAAGTTCTTTCTAAGACAGGAGAGTGAAAAAGGGAGATGAATATCTGTGCGTGTGCGAAAGTCTGCGAGTGTGTGTGTGATAACAGAACGTGTGTGTGCGTATGTGTGTGTGTGTGTGTGTGTGTGTGTGATAACAGAACGTGTGTGTGCGTATGTGTGTGTGTGTGTGTGTGTGTGTGTGTGTGTGTGTGCATGGTTTGGTGGTTTATCTGTTAGTGTGTTTGTGTGTGTGTGTGTATGACGTAGTGGAAGAAATTAGTAGCAGGACTAGTTAGTGGACGCTATAGACAGTGTGGGTAGAAGGTCAACAGGTGGTTATTTGAGTGTGTGTGTGTTCGTGTTTGTGTGGGGTTGTAGGTGTTGCGTACGTGTACGTGTGTGTGTGTATTTTGTATGTGCGCGTGTGTGTATGTGTATGTTTTCTGTGCGTGCGTGTGTGTTTCTGTGTATGTGTATGTTGTGTGTATGTGCGTTGCTGTGTACGTGTGTGTGCGTGCGTTTGCTATTGTATATGCGTGTGTTGTTTATGCCCATGTGTGTGTGATTGTATGCGTGTCTGTGTGAGTGTGTAGTGTTGGTGAGAAGTGTGTGTGTGTATGTGGGTGTGTGCGTGTGTGTGTATGTGTGTGGATGTGCGTGTGTGTGGGGGATTGTGTGTGTGTGGGATTGTGAGTATTAGGTACGGGTGTGTGTGTGTTTATGTGTCTCTGTATGTGTGTTTCCGTGTGCGCGTGTGTGTATATTTTCTTTTGTGCGTGCGTGTATGTGTATATTGTGTATGTTTTCGTGCGTGCGTGTGTGTTATGTATGTGATTGAGTAGTGTGTATGTGAGAGGTGTGTGTGCGTGTGTGCATGTGTGTATATGTGTATGTGTGCATGTGTGTATATGTGTATGTGTGTTGTGTATGTGTGTGTGTGTGTGTGGTTCTATGCATGTGAGGGGTGTGTATGTGTGTGTTTATGTGTGTGTGTGCGTATGTGTGTTATTTTGTGTGTGCACTCCTGTGTGTATGCGGCTGTGTATGTAGGCGTGCGTGTATATATGGGTGTGTGTGTGTGTGTATATATGTGCGTTCGGCTATGTGTGTGTGAGGGTAAAAAAATAAAAATAAAAAAATAAAGAAAAGTGTTGCAGGGACGTAAAGGGGAGAGTCATAAGGAAGAGAGGGCTGCGTTGAGTCCGAAGGGGAAAGAAGAATTAAGGTTGAAAATTTAGCGTTGCTCCAAGTGGAGTCGCGAGGGAGTGGACCCATGGTGCAGGGCGAGGCCAAAAACGGAGATGTTAGAGGGAGAGTGGTTGGGCAGTTGGAAGTGACGGCCGACAGGGGAGTCCGAACCTAGCCGAACGTCCCTTAGGTGTTCGGTGAAACGGTCAGCCAGCCGGCGGCCCGTCTGCCCCACGTAGAGTTGGTTGCATAGGGTGCATTTGATGCAGTAAATAAGGTTGGAGGAGGTGCAGGTGAAACTGTGTGGAATGTGAAGTGTTTGTAGGTTCGATCCGGTGACAGAGGTAGTGTTGGTGATGAAGGGGCAGGTGTGACAGCGGGATCTGGAGCACGGGAAGGAGCCGGGTGGGGTGGGGAGGAAGAGGAGAAGGTATTGTGGACCAGTAGATCGCGTAGGTTGCGGGCGCGTTTGAAAGCGGATAGGGGTGGGTTGGGGAAAATGGGGTGGGTAGTGGGATCGAGCTGTAGGCGATGGAAGGCCCGTAGGATCCTCTGACGAAGGGGTAGGGTGGCAGGGTGGAAACGGAGTGGGAAGGGGGTACGGTTAGGGGATTGGTGTGGGGGAGGAGAGAGGGCGGTGGTGCGGTCGATTCGACGAGCGCGGGCGAGGGCGGATTGGACAAGGTGGGAGGGGTATATAGATATATATATATATATATATATATATATATATATATATATATATATATATGTGTGTGTGTGTGTGTGTGTGAGTAAAAATAAATACAAAAAAAGGGATTTTGTATGATTGTGTATAGAGGAATATATTATTTTGTTTAAAAGAGTTCCAACTCTGTCTGTTTTTTATGTTTTATTTATATTCTTGTAAAATTAATGTGGGATATAGAATATGGAATATACAATATATGATATAAAAATGGATGGTACAATGAAATAAAGTATTGAATGTCTTATTGAATATATGGAATATGTCTTATTGAATAGATGAAATATTGAGTGTTCAATATAAAGGATTAAATATATAAAGGCGAATACGTATTTTCTATACCTTGTGGTATTTCATCATGGCCGGTATGACAGACTTTAACAGGGTCATCTCATAAATAATGCGGTTTTTTCAATTTCATGAACTAAAAGTCGGATGGGGACGGGATAAACTACCTGCATCAACTTGCTATAAAAGTAGGTAGTAACTTTACTTCGTGCTTATTCTTAGAGCAAGTTTTGAAGAGTGCACTTCGATTTTAACAGTTATTTTTTCAAAGTTATAACGGAAGTAAGAAAGGAGCATATTCGGCATATTTTGCTTTATGAGTTTAATAAAGGCAACAATGCAACGAAAAGTGCGAGGCATTTTAATGCAGTATATGGGGATCAGACAATAAGCGTAAGCCAGTGTCAACGGTAGTTTCAGAAATTCCGAGCCGGAAACTACAGCCTAGAAGATGAGCCTTGTCCTAGATCTGGAGAGCTCGGTGAAGACATCCTGCAAATCCTGGCGGAACAAAATCCCATCGTAACTGTTGGAGAACTAGCAGAGAAGCTTGGCTTTGGTCATTCAACTATTCATCGAGACCTGCGTGCCATCGGAAAAGCCAGCAAGTTGGGTCAATGGGTTCATCACAAACTTTTCCAGTTTAATCGCACGCAGAGAGTGAATGTATGCTCTTCTTTGCTGTCACGTCTCACGAATGAACCTTTTTGGACTGAATAGTGACAGGTGACGAGAAATGGATTCTCTATAATAGAAACACCGGCAACCCAAGTTACGTAAGATGTTGTTTTCTGTTTGGTGGGATATGAAAGGTTTAGTCCACTTTAAAATGAAACCAAACGATAACAAAGGAGATCTGCTGCGAGCAGCTTGAGCAACTTAAGTCAGCGCTGGAAGAAAAACAACCATCTTTGGTTTCAAGACCGTGTTATCCCATCAGGATAATGCTTGGCCACATACAGCGAGGATGACATTCCAACGGCTGGAGCAGTTTGAATGGGAAACGATGCCCCCCCCCCAGTCACCTTATTCGCCGAACATTGCCCCATCTGATCATCATTTATCCCACAGTCTTCAAAATTAATTAGGCGGAAAAAAAAGAATTCTATAGACGAGGTCAGAACAGTACTAGAAGAATATTTTTCGTCATGGACAACTACATTTTGGAAGTGGGGCCTTGCAAATCTACCAGATAGATGGAAGAGAATTCTAGAAAATGAGGGAGAGTATATTTTAAATTAAAAAAAGAACTTTGTTTATCTCAATTTTGAAAAATAAAAGTATAGAAACCCGCATTATTTATGGGTTATATATATATATAAAGGTAAGCAGAGTTAGCGGTTATAGTAACCGACTAAGGGATAAAATATCCGTATTTACTATCGGCTTCTTCTCTAGGCCATGTTTTCTTTCCTATTCTCTGTTTATTTTCTGGATGCTTTTGTATTCACTCTGATGAAACTCCTTGTTCTGGTTCGAATATCCTATGAAGATGAAGAATATTGTAATTCTTCCGTAGGCGCTGACTGACTTTGGAAGCGGAAATGGCCATAAGAATTATTTTACATAAATGTTATGTCATGCTTTGTATTAAAAAATAATCTACACATGTGGTCTAATTAATTTGTTTGTTGATCTAAAGTTTTCTCCATTTTCTGATTATTTAAATATATATATATATATATATATATTTGTTCATATGATGATATCTCCACAATGTGTTGATGATGAGAAAAACATGTAACACAAATAATAAATGAGGATATGCATATATACGTACATGTATGTACATACCTACATCTACATGTATATATAGATGCATATCTGGGTACAGGACGTTGCAAAAAAAAAGTGGACAAAATGATAAACAGAGCACAGAAAACACACAGGCCACATAGAGAACATTTCCTTCATCAGCTACCACCATTCTAAAACGTTGCGAAGAGTTAGGGCATATATATATATATATATACATATATATATATATATATATATATATATATATATATATATAAGTATATTAATGTGTATGTGTGTGGTGGGAGTAGATCTAACCAGATTAATCATGTTTCCATTGACTTTTTGCTTGGTCTTTAGGGGTTTTTTTTTTTTTCAAATTATTGTTGTTAAATATAGATCGGTCGTAACACTCTGACAAAGTGTTAGTACCCTGTAACGGTTTTTGGACATAAGCATGCACAGCAGACGAACAGCGACAAGACATCCCATCCCGTCCGACGCTCTAACAATTCTGACAATCTACCGCACTGGACTGTTTTGTTTTTATTTATTTATTTATTTAAACAACGCCGAAACAAGAATAGGCAAACTTGGTTACTGTTGGATTTGAACACTGAACTATAGGAAGCTGGGTATCGAGACAAAAACCGCGAAGCATTCTGTCCAACAGTTTAATGACTGTTAATTCACCACCTTTGAAAACACACACACGCACACACATAAATGTATGTATATGCATATAAACACACATGTATATATACACATACACACACATATATATGTATGCGTATATGTAAATATGTATATATGTGA
>NC_142944.1:14385250-14405250 GCF_046866305.1 Octopus bimaculoides | reverse complement strand
TTTTGACAAAATTTTGTATTTTAGCAGTTATTTCGTTTTAAATTTGTCGTATTTGGTTAATTTTAACCAATCAATGACGTGTATTCAGCTGAAGAAGTTACTGCTGCTGTTTGCGAACAACTTCCGGCTCATTATTTTAACAAAATCATTACCGAGACAGACCAACGATGGAGCCTGTATGTGGTTGCATGACCTGCTAGAAAAAGTTGCCGAACATTTTTATATAGAAAATAGAAAAACTACTGACACATTCAACCAAAAATATCAAAAGAACAACATACAGATAAGAATTTTGGTTTAAATAGTAAAAGACATTGCATTAGAAGAGCAATTTGAAAGCTATTCGTTGTCTGTATGATATATAAAATAGATATTTAAAAAATTCTAAATCCAACATGCAAGCTTCGTGAATGAAAATGGAGCAGAATTCCAGCAGATATACAATTAACATGAAATTAATAGGAGTCCGAAGAAATGCCAAACAGAAAAGCCCGACCCAGATCTGGTAAGTAATATTGGTTTCCAAATTTGGCACAAATCCAGAAATTTCAGGAGAGAGGATATAGTCGATTACATTTACCCCAGTGTTCGACTGGTATTCATTTTATCGACCATGAAAGAATAAAAGGCAAAGTGGACCTCGGCGGAATTTGAACTCAGAATGTAACGACTAACGAAATATCGCTAAGTATTTTGTTTTGCCAAGTGTGTTAACCATTCTGCCAGCTCACCATCTTCATCTGACAAGAAATTTTGGTTTCAAATTTTGGCAGAAGTTATGCAATTTCGTGGGAGAAAGTAAATCGATCACTTATTCTATGAACGCCGAAAGGATGAAAGGCAAAGTCAATCTCGGTGGAATTTGAACTCAGAACGTAAAGACGGACGAAATGCCGTTAAGATGGCTAAGTCGATTACATCGACTCCAGTACTCAACTGGTACTTATTTTATCGACCCCCACCCCCGAAAGGATGAAAGACAAAGTTGATCTCGGCGGAATTTGAACTCAGAACTTAATTACGAACGAAATGCTGCTAAGTATTTCGCCCAGTGTGCTAACGGTTCTGCCAGCTCGACGACTTTATCTGACAAGAAATATTAAACTGAATGAGAACTAAGTGTATTGTAAAATCGTCTGTTTGTTGATATCTGCACTGAGTTCCTCAGGGAGATCATCATCCTCATCATCATCATCATTCATCATCATCATTCATCATCATCATTTAACGTCTGTTGTCCATGGCTAGCATGGGTTGGACGGTTTGACGAGTGCTGGTAAGCTGAGTGGCATGGTTTCTATGATCAGATGCCCTTCCTAATGTCAACCACTCCGAGAGTGTAATGGGTGATTTTACGTGCCGCCGGCACGGGTGCCATTTGCATGACACCAGTATCTGCCACGACTACGATTTTACTTGGTTTGATTGGTCTTCTTCTCAACCACAGCATAATGGAGATATAAACTTTTCTACTATAGGCACAAGGCCTGAAAGTTTGGGGTAGGGGACCAGTTGATTAGATCTCGACCCCAGTACACAACGGGTACTTAATTTATCGAACCCAAAAAGGATGAAAGGCAAAGTCGACCACGGTGGAATTTGAACTCAGAACATAAAAACAGATGAAAAACCGCTGAGCATTTCGCCCGGCGTGCTAACGTTTCTTATTTCTTTATTGCCCACAAGGGGCTAAACATAGAGGGGACAAACAAGGACAGACATAGGGATTAAGTCAATTACATCGACCCCAGTACACAACTGGTATTTAATTTATCTTCAGATGGAAGAATTAGTGTATATGAGCAGAAGACCATGCATGGTTATGTTAGTAGAAATTTCAGAGACGATAGTAACATTGATCATCAGATCAGTCTGTCATGAACCAACAACCGAATTACTACTTACGCTTTGAAGATTAAGCGTTTGCAATTCAGGGACAGGAAATATCAATCAAGTATCTGATGCACGAAAGGGACAAAAATGCAAGAAAAGCAGCAAAATGTGGCAACCAATGCGGGCTTTGTGAAGTTAACACCGAAGATATCACCCACATCATAAGTAGTTGTCCAAAAATGTCACCACGGTACTATCTGCCAATGAGACATGATGCTGTAGCTAGGACACTGTATAAAGAGGTCCCTCGAAAGGATAACGCCGAGGACAAAGAAGTAAGAACCCATGATGCAAGACAGCCACTCATAATAAAAAGGAATACTGGTGGAATGTACCAGTGAAGACCTCAATAAAATATAAACACAATATACCTGATATAATGATTTGGAATAAAGAAGATAAACTGTACAGTTGTGGAAATCAGCTGCCCAGCGTATGAAAATCAGAGAAAAAGAGAATACCTACACTGAACTATTGAGAAATCTCCAGTTACTCTATCCAGATTACAAGTTCAGGTTTATACCTGTAATTATTGGGGCACTGGGATCTGTAACACATTGCTTAAATACTAATCTTGAGAAGTTAGGCTTCTCAAAGCCAGAAAGGAGAAGGCTAATTCAAGGACTACAGATCCATTCTATCATTGGAACTGTAGAAATCTGAAAAACTTTCCAGAAGTTTATCATTTAAGTATATATGAGTATGTCTAGATATGCAACTATATGCATGAGAATACATGCATAAAATATAAAACATACAAATCTGCACTTATACATACATACATACATACATACATACATACATACATACAAACAAACATACATGATGTTTAAATTCCGATGAAGGAGCCTTGGATCTAGGTTAGAAACCGTCCCTTCTCTATTGGCAAGAAATCTTGAAATAAAACTAAATAATGACATACATACATACGTACATACATACATACATACATAAATACATGTATATATCTATATGTGTGTGTCTGTGTTGATGCCCGCATCGCAGCTTTAAAACCCGTGTTGGTTTGTTTACCTCCCTGTAACTTGACAGTTCGGCAAACAAAAAAGGACCCGATGGAATAAATACCAGGCTTAAATAAAAGTATTGGGATCGATTTGTTCGGCTAAAACCCTTTCAAAGCGCTGCCCCAGCATTGCCGCAGGCCCAAAACAGAAATAAATAAGAGACAATTCAACACATAGCCATTTAACCCACCAGAATTCAATTTTTGTTTAAGTTTTTATTTTGCTTCACTTTTTAACAATGAGTCATCATAATGCATCACTTTGGACACTAATTTCAAATAACCTCGAAATTCAATTTAACTTTTCTCCCTTCGAGATCGATAAAAGTTAAATCATGAGGTAGTGAGTTCGATTCCCAGACTGAGCTGTCTGTTGTGTTCTTGAGCAGAATACTTTATTTCGTATTGTTCCAATTTACTCAGCTGTAGAAATGAGATGTGATGTCACTGGTACTAATCTGTATCAACCTTTGCCTTTCCTTTGGATAACGTCGGTGGCATGGAGAGGGGAGGTTGGTATTCATGGATGACAGCTGGTCTTCCATAAATAACCTTGCCCGGACTTGTGCCTCGGAAGGGAACTTTCTAGGTACAATCCCATGGTCATTCATGACCGAAAGGGGTCTTTACCCTTTTCACTATGTACATATAATGGCGTGAAGATAGGAAGCTGATATGCATAGGTGACTGCCCGGAACTTGTACCTCGGAGTAGAACTTTCTAGGTGCAATCCCATGGCCATTCATGACCGAAGGGGTCTTTATCCTTTATATATATATATATACATCCCTATTGTCTGACTTTTCGAACTTCATTCTTTTTTATTCGGAATCGATTTCATCTACTGTATTCCTCCCTGTAAATTTCCCTCTGTGTATTTAGTCAAAAGGAAGTGATTATTTTATGAGAGTTAGAAATGTACTAAAGATGATATCGAGAAAGTCAGACTAAATCTAAATAATCTTTCATTTGATAAGATCTGTCTCCATTTTCAAAGACTGCGTTGTTAGGCTAAGCTATGGAGCAGACTGAATTAAATATAGATTATTTCTTTCCAGCAGTCCACATGACCAATTTATGTGATTGAAAGGTGTAGTCGACCGATTCGAACGCAGTCTATCAACTTGTATTTTTCTGTATCGACTAGTGAAAGATTGTAAGGAAAAGTCGTCATCGCGAAGGAAATCTGAATTTAAAGCGAAAGAGAAAACGGAAAGAAAGAAATGTAATTAATACTGCAATGCCGGACGCCGTCCCATCTAATCGTACCAAACGTCGAGTCAATGAAAGATCTTTTACGTGGTTTCTCGACTTGTTAGAAATAGCAGTCAAATATCCCTCAAACTACATTCTAAATCAGTGGTTCTCAACTAGGGTCCAGATGAGCCTTGGAGGTCCATATAAGTTTTTGTTGTTAAAATTTATGTGTAATAAATTGCTTATACTTCTAGAATACACAAAATATTTTAGCAATTTTTAAAATACAATTCCTAGAAATATTTCATTATAAAACTAGAAAAACAATGGAAGAGCGCAGACATCCGCCAAACCAGCAGGAGCAGCACTACGACGACGACAACGACCACCAACACCACCAACACCACCACCACAACTATCCTACCACTATCACCACCACCACAACCACCAACATCATCAGCATCATTGTCATTGCTTCCACTTCAACGACATACACCGCCATCAACGTTATCATGACGGTTTCCTTGACAGCTACTTTCACCACTACAACCAGTATAACCACTGCAATACCAACATCACACAGCTAACACTATCATCAACACCATTATTACCACCATCATCTCAACATCACACATCACACCGCTCCTGTCACCATTATAACAACCGATGCTATTTTATCCTCATCCCATACTTATCTCGACCATCGTCATCATCAACACTGTCTCTGCTTTCACCACAATCACCGCGATCAGTTTCTTTACATAGTTGAAAATCCATTATCCGATACTCATGGGACCGAGGTTGCTGCAGATTTTTTATCTTTCTAATTTCGGAGTGCTTTATTAAAAAAGAAAATTGCATCTACAAAACGGAACAGTTTGAGGATAGAAACCAGGTCTAAACACAATAGCTTATAGACATACTCTGAATGTAGTTCTATGTAAATCTTTAATAATTTTTTTATATACTTAAGACCATCAGAGATGTTAAGGTATCAGCCTCTACCCACGTTGTCATGCTTTGATTAAAAGGTTACAGCATAGATTAGATTCCTTAGATAAGTTTCGGCCGAAGTTGACTCAGGCCATGTCTAATTTAATAGCACCACCTGGAAGAGATACACAGTCAGCTCTGGGGAACAGTAGCCCATTCAAGCAGAGGGTTATTGTTTTCAGAGACATATCTGGGTGTGGGTGGTTTATCTGGTATTTATTGGGGGTAATCATCTAGAGATCGTTTGAATGCCGTAAAGTCACTTTCCTCCTTTATGTGAGTCTGGCACGATGTTGAAGAGAGCAGGGCCAACTGAGGTGAAATAGTTCTGTCATAGTGTTGTGATACGACACGAACATTTCTGTAGTGGACGGATGGCACGGGGGTCCAAGACTCGGACGAATTTTAAAGATGGGCAATGTTGATAGAATATTTTCCACATCACACAGATGATATAGAACTCACAGCGACGGTGGAGGGAGCAAAGTCTGAGCTTTTTGAGTCGATCCCAATAGTCAAGGTTTGTCATATTATCCTCCGCAGACCTCCGCCAAGTAGCTCATTTTAAGATAGATACGCGAGTAAAATTACTAATAGAGAAACGAAAATAAACTTTGGAAGCAGCAACGCCACCATAGGTTACGTGCAAACGATGAACGTATTTTCAAGGAAAGATAATCAAAGAACGTAACATTGTAATACTTCATGTAAAGTAAATATAACAAAGGAAAAATCCTTCAAAAATCCAAAAAACCAAAATTTTCTCATCTATTCCTTATGTCATTACCAACTTTTCCTGCAAGTTTCATCAAAAACCATTCACAACTTTTTGAGTTATTTTGCACACCTACGGATAGACGGACAAACCAACGGCGATGAAAACATAACCTCCTTCTTTGGCGGAGATAAGTATGATAGGATTTTTTAAAATATCGAATAGCTGTGATTCTCCCAGAGTAAAATAGAAATGAAAGGGATTTTTTTTTAATATGGATAGCTATGAGTCCAGCAGAGCAAAATAGGAATCAAAGGGGTCCACAGCCCAAAAGTGGCTGAGAACCACTGCTCCACAAGATGACACGTTCATGAAAAAATATAGCTGATAATCACGGATAGAATGCCTTTGATTAAAGGGTTGTAAAGTCACGTCCGACTTGGCATTAAATAACAGCAGTAAAGTTATGAACAGTAGAAAAGTCTTGATCCGATTTATTCAAACCAATCACAACTCATCATTCCTACTGATGGATATTGTGTTGATTGAGGATTTGTTGGAGATGATACTCTCTTAGTTGAGACGGATTAAACCTTATGCCACACAATTTCACTTTTACACTAATTTGATAATTTATACGTCTTTGATTAGACAAGGACCAATGTGTGTGGTGTGTGTGTTTGTGTGTGGTGTGTGTGTTTGTGTGTGGTGTGTGTGTTTGTGTGTGGTGTGTGTTTGTGTGTGGTGTGTGTGTTTGTGTGTGGTGTGTGTGTTTGTGTGTGTGTGGAAATTCAAAGATCATGAATTGGAATGTGTTCCAATAACAGAACAACGTCAAGAAACCACACCATATTCAATTTATCTTGTAAACTACGTTCTATGTTTCGCTGAAAAGTTTTACATATCAAAGTGAGAGTGGTGTAACTTAACAGTAAATTCGAAATATAATATAGTAATCATCTTCAAAAACTAAATGTCTTCAGCAATTAGACAATTCCTTTTGGCTTCTATAACTCTATTCGAACTCACAAGCTATAGATTCAGAAAGCGTAGTAATATACATGTCATTCGACGATAATCGCATTTCTGGAGCACATGCTTTCCCTTACTGCTTGACAACTTAAAGATATGTCAACAATATCCATGTTTCGGCTCTGCAACATATTCGACCACGTGATTTATTCCCATCAATTCAAATCAATCAAGCTGCTGAGAATATATAGCTTTATTCATTCGCATGGTTATTGATCACACATACTGCATGTACTTGAACTCTGAGTTGCAATATATGGAGTCTTCAATTAAGTGCTTTATGTGTGTGAGTGCGTCAATGTGTGTGTGTGAGTGTGTGTGTGTGCGTGCGTGTGTATATATTTGTTATTTCTTTATTGCCCACAAGGGGATAAACATAGAGGGGACAAACAAGGACAGACAAAGGGATTAAGTCGATTACAACGACCCTAGTGCGTAACTGGTACTTAATTTATCGTGTGTCATTGTTCAGTTATATTTCAAGATTTCTTGCCAGTAGAGAAAGAGTCGGTCTGTAACCTAAATCCAAAGCTCCTTCTTTGGAATTTCAACAACATCAATCAACAGGGTATTTTTATGTATGTATGTATGTATGTATTATGTATGTATGTATGTATGTATGTATGTATGTATGTTTATGTGCATATTTGTACGTTTTGTTTTATTTATGTCTTCTCATGCATATAGTTGCTTATATAGACATGCTCGTGGTTTTCAGAAGCCGAATTTGTCAAGATTGGTATTTAGGCACTACGTTACATACCCTCAGGCCCCAATAATTACAGGTATAAACCTGAACTTCTAATCTGGATAAAGTAGCTGTACGTATGAATGTAGACATGCATACATGTATGTATGTATGTATGTATGTATGTATGTATGTATATATGCATGCATGTATGTATGTAGGTAGGTATGTATGTATGTGCGTGTGTGTGTGTGTGTATGTATGCATGTACGTATGTAAATATGCATGTATGTATGTATGTATGTATGTATGTATGTATGTATGTATGTTTGTATGAATGTATGTATGTATGTATGTATGTCTACCTGATCCTTGCCTCAGGATCGGGAAAGAAAAAAATCTCACCTACACTCAAGTTTGAATAGTGTGTATGTGTATTTATTTGTATATATGTATTTATTTATGTTTGTATAGGTGCAAACGCAAGTGGTTTGAAACTTCAAATCTTTACCACAAACCACCAAGAAAGATGGTTTTGGTGGTAGCATGTTAATATGAGTGTGTGTGTGTGTGTGTGTGTGTGTGTATGCGTGTGTATGTGTGTGTGTGTGGCTGTATGTCTGTGTATGCGCACATATGTGTATATATATATATACATATGTAGACATGTTTATATATCCATACTTACATGTATGCATACCTATATTATACATCCATACATACGTTCAAAGACACACAGACGCATATATATATATGCACATACGTATATATGCACATACGTATATATATACGTATATATATATATATGTATATATATATATATATATATATATATATATATATATATATATATATATATATATATATATATATATATATATATATATATATATATATATATATACATATGCACACGCACACACACATATATATATATATATATGTATATATACGTACACATATATATATATATACATATATATACGTACATGTGTGTGTGTGTATGTGTATGTGTGTGTGTGTATAAGTACATGTGTGTGTATGTGCGCATATGTATATTTGTATGTACATATATATATCTGTGTGGGTGTGTGTGTGTGTGTGTGTGTGTGTGTATACATACATACATACATATGCTCATCGTTGTGTGTGTGTATGCGTGTGTGTGATGCGAAAAGAGAGAAATGGAGAGTGAACGAAAGAGGAAAGAAAGTGACTTTCTTAATATCTTTACTTCCGCCTATCTATTTCCTTCACTCTGTTTACTCTTTGTTAAACTGCTGTAGCTTGGAGTGTAATTTGACCGTTGTGCTCGGACAATGGTGACCAGTGATTAACAACAGACAATGTGGAACGTCTGAGTTTTCAAAGTATTATTTTTCAAATCGATATAGTAAAATTTGATTCCCATATGTGGGCCGATATAAATAAATAAATAAATAAATAAAAGGCAACCAAAAACAAAGGAATTATGCAGCGTTGCGTTTATAAATAAGCAAATAAAACGAATAAATAAATAAATAAATATTAATATGGCATTCGAGTGAAGTCAACACGGAAAATGATCTTCCCTATAGTATTCACATCGCGTGTGTTTGTCTCCTATAAATAATAATAATAATAATAATAATAATAATAATAATAATAATAATAATAATAATAATAATAATAATAATAATAAAAAGAACACCGCTTTGTTTTTATTGAAACTGACTCTACAGAAATATTAACCACGTGGGGTTTTTTTGTTTTTTTTTGCTTTTCCAGTTATCGTTTTTCGTTTTTATATATATATATATATATATATATATATATATATATATATATATATATACTGCGACTGATTTACATCTAACGCTGCAAGTGAGACATTTTAAATGTGGCTGGTGAAATTCACATAAAGATAGTGACCGCCGCAGACCTACACACGGATATGGATTTTACAGAACACCATGGCTAGTTAGTATCTTTTAATGAGGGAGTTGGCTATATAAACAAAAACGGTCGATAGCTATTATAGCCTTGCAACATGAAAACACACCAGGAAACAGACTCAGAGGACATCTCTATGAAAATTTTCACGGTTAGTACATTTAAGTTGCCAAATCGGTTCAATTTTCTTTCCTCCCAAGTCGTCCTGAATCTAGAAAGTTCTAGCAAGTACTATGCCTCGCTGAAGTTGTCTAAGTCGATTGGAACATTCCCAGAGTTGACACCACATTTTACTAAAGATTACACCACATTTTACTAAAGATTACACCACTCCTCATGGCGTGCTCTTATTCAATTTTGATTAATTATGCTTTCAGACTTATCTCCCTTGCAACCTTCTCTTGACCAGAGATCTTTTAAATTTTATCTTTTCTTCGATTCTGTAATTGGAATGCGATCATTGAAGTGTTTGATCAAATGAATCGACCCTAATGCTTACTTTGCTTTTTAAGTCTGGTACTTATTGTATCACTCTCTTTTACCGAACTGCCAGGTTGCACCGATGCAAACAAACCAACACCAGCGTGAGGATCATACACAAGCACAATGGTACACACAAACACACACACACACACACACACAGACACACACATACATACATACATATATATATATATATATATATATATATATATATATATATATATATATATATATATATATGGGAGAATATACAAATAATCACAACAGACAAGGACAGGTGGTGTAAATAACAAAAGTATATATTAGTATGACGCTCGGGAATACGGAAAGTCTATACATATATAATACAAAGAATATTTATGCATGTATACACACATATATATGTACATACTTACATCTACATGTGTATATAGATGCATATCAGGGTACATGACGTTAGAATAATGAACTACACACAACGGAACGAACACATAGGAAAACAGATAGCCAATATATATATATATATATATATATATATATATATATATATATATATAAAAGTCAGTAAATAGTGGGGTTGTGTTAACCGCACGTGGAGAAATAATAGGAAAATGAAGAATAAGGCAGAATGCTAAACTGGAAGCATATTTTAATAAAGATTTCTAACCGGCTTTCATTGCGAAGCAAATTTTCAAGAAGGAGAATGAAGATGTTTGTTACAAAGAAGTACAAAATGAAGAAAATAATATATTATTTTTTAAATATTTTTTTAAATATATTATTTTCTTCATTTTGTACTTCTTTGTAAAAAAAACATCTTCATTCTCCTTCTTGAAAATTTGCTTCGCAATGAAAGCCGGTTAGAAATCTTTATTAAAATATGCTTCCAGTTTAGCATTCTGCCTTATTCTTCATTTTCCTATATATATATGTATATATATATATATATATATATATATATATATATATATATATATATATATATATATATATATATATATATATATATATATACCCGAGTAAGCACTTAAATGTGAAAGAAGGTGGAGAAAAATAGAACTCGAATATCGGAAGTAGAGTAATATTCTTTATTAATAAAGCTGCAAAGACATCACAAAAGCTGTTACTCTGAGTTTCACGTTTCCGTTCGTCGGACAGTTTGGGTTGAGAAATGGAACAAAAATAAGGTAACATGGATAAGTATATAATTACGTTGATAGATGCACATTTGAAAATGGTTTTGTTTCATTGGTCCTTTCAACTAATGGTCTTTTCAATAAACGGTTATATGAAATTACGTATAATCAATAATTTGCTTTACTAAAGCTAATTTTTGATTTAAGGATTTCGTCGATTTTTATAATAATGTGATTTTAAATCGTAATTGTAATTTCATATAGCCGGTTATTGAAAAGACCATTAGTTGAAAGGACCAATGAAACGAAGCCATTTTCAAATGTGTATCTATCAACGTAATTATCTATTTATGCCTGTAACCTTATTTTTTATCCATTTCTCAACCAAAATTGTCCGACGAACGGGAAACATTATTGTACTAGAAAGTACCATCTTTGCTAGAAATAGGAGTCAGATGAAGTCAGAAGGTACAGAAAGCTCACTGAAAACAAACATGGTGAAAGCGGGCGGTGAATAAAAATTATAGCTCCTACCTTTGCAAAGGCCGCAAAAGAAATGGCAAGTAACTTAATACGGGTTTAGAGCTCTGAGCTACAAAAAAAAAAACCACTCTTTCCTCTTCAGTTAAGTTTGCTGCAAAAAATGCCAAATATAAAAACATACACCTCTACCATACTTGCGTGTTCGCTTTCACAATGCTTGTTTTCTGAGAGCTTCCAGAGAGCTTCGGAGTTCATCTGACTCCTTTTCTAGCAAAGATGGTACTTTCTAGTACTTTATTGTTTTTAAATTTACCTGTGTGTGTGTATATATATATATATATATATGTGTGTGTGTGTGTGTGTGTGTGTGTGTGTGTGTGTGTGTGTGTGTGTGTATGTATAATATTAATATTAGGGATAAAAATCCAAAATTACTGGTTAAAACTCAATTAAAATCAATTTATTAAAAATCAAAATGAAATTAAGTTTCACAGTATTATATATATATATATATATATATATATATATATATATATATATATAGTTTTAGGGAAAAGAACCAAGGCTCATGTGTGCGTGTGTGTTTTTGTGTGTTTGTGTGTGTATGTGTGTCAAAGGGCGGATGAACTCCTGAACAGTCAACGACCATCCAACAAAATGTCTGTAAATATGTATATATATATATATATATGTATGGGTGTGTATATGTGTGTGAATGTCTGTAAATATGTATATATGAATAATTTTAATTTTATATATATACTATTTTTTATCTTTTATATTTTATTTATATATATATTTTTTTTTTTTTTTTTTTTGATGAGCTGCTCCACATCGGTCACCGGAGTGATATTTGTTCACTTTACAGAGTGTCTGAGTGTCGGTTAGGTGTCTGGAATGGGACGGCTTACCTCATGGGCAGGTAGAAGCTCTTTAACCTTGGTTGGTAATCTACCTAGGAGAAGGAAATCTCCGAAATAAAACCTGAGGCCTTGGAAATTCCTGGTTTTGTCAATTCTCTTGTCACACCGGTGAAAGTCTTCTTGGGCTAATAAGTGGGGGTAGTGCAGTGCAAGCTACACCCACTAAAAATTATTCATCTGCACAGGTACTTCCTGTACTCCAAATCTTAGTAAAATCATTCAATTGGTTGGTTGGCAGAAACCTAAAAATGCACCTGTAACTTATTTTAAAATGTCTGAAACAAATTCAGTAAATGGCAAAAATAGGCTTGGGAACATCAGGGGAACAGGTCTGGCCCGGCAGGTGTCCCAGTGTATCACAGGCTGGACCCGGTCGTCATCCTGCCACTGTGGTCAAACAGTCCTCAAGAAAAAGTAAAAATAAACATCGTTTGAATTTTAGCTGTTGGAATGTGCGCACACTTCTTGATGATAATTTCACGAAGAGGCCAGAAAGGCGTACTGCACTTATTGCATGTGAGCTAAAGAAATATTCCCTTGATATAGTTGCTCTCTCTGAAACTCTTCTCTCTGGTGAGGGTCAAGTAATGGAATCTGCTTATGGATATACTATCTTCTGGTAAGGCCTACCTAAGGGTCAGCGTAGAGAATATGGTGTTGGGTTTGCTCTCAAGAATACATTAGTGTCCTCCATTGCAGAGCTTCCAAGTGATATATCTGACCGGATCATGTCATGCCGTATCAAACTGACAAAAGGTAGGTTTCTTACCGTTGTCAGTATTTATGCACCAACAATGTCCCATTCTGAGGAAACTGTGGGACAGTTTTATGACAATCTAGCAAGATTATTGAGGAAAGTACCAATTTCTGACAAGCTGGTCATTTTGGGAGATTTCAATGCAAGAGTTGGAAGGGACTATGTTTCATGGCCTGTTTTAGGTCGACATGGGATTGGAAAATGCAATAGAAATGGAGTAGCTCTTTTGACGTTTTGTAATGAGAATGATCTGGTTGTCACCAACACTCTGTTTAAGCAGAAAAATAAATATAAAGCCACCTGGATGCACCCAAGATCTAAGCACTGGCATCTCATAGATTATATTTTGATTAGGAAATGTGATATGAAAGACGTTTCTAGCGTTCGGGTCATGAGAGGGGCAGAGAGCTGGACTGACCATCATCTACTGCGTGGCAAAATAGATTTTTCGATAAAACCTAAAAACCGACAGTCTGGTCCTAAGATACCCAAAAAGTTAAACGTTGCAAACTTTAAATTATCAAGCAACTTGCAAAGATTCCACGACACTATAGAAAGTATTAATCTTGACCCAAACAATTTATGGGAAGATTTCAAAACAAAAGTATTTCAGGCTGCAAGTTCGTCAGTGGGATTTAAATCTCATAAATCCAGAGATTGGTTCTCAGATAGATCAGCAGAAATTCATGATCTACTTTTAGAAAAACAAAACTTAGGCAATACACTGCTCTCTCAGTCATTGAATCCCAACTCAAATGAAACTTACAGAAAGCTGAAAAGGAGGGTGCAAACTGCTCTAAGGAAAATTAAACAGGAATGGTGGAATGATAGGGCAAAAGGGGCACAAGAAGCAGCTGATAGAAATGATGCCAGTTGTTTGTATTCTTATGTTAGGGAGGTATATGGTCCAAAATCTTCTTCAGTAGCTCCAGTGAGAACAGAAGATGGATGTTTTCTTCTGACTGACACCGCTTCTATTCATAAGCGTTGGGTAGAACATTTCTCTGCACTTTTGAATAGACCATCATCCGTTAATATGAGGACGATAGAAAAAATTGAACAACTTCCAGTTATAGAAGAGATGGCATCTGAACCAACTCTAAATGACATTTATTTAGCTATGAATAAGCTGAATAACAACAAGTCTCCAGGATCTGATGGAATCTGTGCAGAAGTCTTGAAATATGGGGGTGACAAAATGATGGAACTCTTAAATATTTTAATTTGTCACTGTTGGAGAAGTGAGAAAGTGCCTCAAGACTGGATTGATGCCATTCTTGTCTCCTTATATAAATCGGGGCCAAAGGATCTGTGTGGTAATTTTCGTGGGATTTCCCTTTTGTCTGTGGTTGGAAAGGTGCTCGCCCGCATTTTGTTAGAACGTTTAAATACCTTTATAGTTCCAAGTATGGTGTCTGAGTCTCAGTGTGGTTTTCGTTCCTCCAGGGGCACAGCTGATTGTATCTTTACTGTCAGACAATTACAGGAGAAGTGCATTGAACAGAATCTAGCTCTGTACCATTGCTTTGTTGATTTGAGCAAAGCATTCGATACTGTTAATCGAAGTGCTCTGTGGCTAATTCTGGGGAAAATTGGTTGCCCAGAAAAGTTTATAAACATGGTCAAGGCTTTGCATCAGGATATGTGAGCTAGGGTTAATTTTGGTGGTAGGCTTTCTGAATCTTTTGCTGTGGAAAATGGAGTAAAGCAGGGAGACCTTGATGCACCCACCCTCTTTGCAATATACTTTGCCGTTGTGGTGTCACATTCCTTTCAAAACTCTGAGGAGGGTATCTACATAAAATATCGAACAACGGGGAATGTTTTTAATTTGACCCGACTGAAGTTTAAAACGAAGGTTTTTACTTCACTTATTAGGGAACTTTTGTATGCTGACGATTGCGATCTGGTTAGTCATTCTGAATCGGGTCTGCAATCCCTTGTATCTGCATTTGATGCAGCTTGTGATGATTTTGGCCTGACCATCAATCTGAAAAAAACAGTTGTAATGTATCAACCTGCGTATGGTGCTGTTTGTAACCTCCCTAAAATTTTTGTTAAGGGAAAGTTACTTGAGGTTGTCAATTCATTTGTCTACCTGGGAAGCTCTGTTCAAGATGATGGAAATCTTGATACGGAAATACACCTGCGAATTCAAAGGGCAGCAAAAGCATTTAGTGGCTTGGAGTCACGCGTCTGGCGCCAGCGACATATAAATAACAATACAAAGCTGGCTCTTTACAAATCATTTGTCTTAACATCCCTATTGTATTCCTGTGAAACTTGGACCTGTTATGAAAGGCATTTTAAAATGTTAGAAAAATTCCACCAAAAATGCCTTCGTCATATTTTAAGAATTAAATGGAATTCTTTTACTCCAAACACAGATATCCTTGCATCTGCAGGCATCCCCTCAATTAAAGCCATGATTTTGAGGAACCAATTGAGATGGTGTGGCCATATTGTTCGAATGGCAGATGAACGCATGCCGAAACAGCTGTTTTATGGTGAGCTTGCAGAGGGGAAACGTTATTGGCATAAACCTAAAAAAAGGTTTAAGGATGGCATAAGGACTGCTATGAAGTCAATTGGAATGGCTCCAAAAGATATAGAAGTCCTCGCTTCAGATCGAGTTGGATGGCGAACAAGGGTGTGGAGTGGAGTGAAAGCATTTGAAGAGGCCAGGATGATGCAAGCAGGGCTCAAGAGACATTTAAGGAAAAAGGTGAAGACTGAGAAGGTGAATGACAAGGACCTTTTTGTGTGCACAGTCTGTGACAGACCATGTCTGTCCTTGGCTGGCCTCAAATCTCACCTGCGAACCCATGGAAAACAAACCTCACCCAGCTATTCTGATTATATGTCTGTGCACACGTTTGAATGTGGTGTGTGCCAGAGGGTTTGCAAATCCAATGGGGGTCTTAAAAGACATGTTAGGATCCACAATGAGCAGAACTTACTTGCAGGTATTGGTAGTGCAAATCAGAGGTGCAATCTGTGTGGGTGTTTTTTCAAAACACTGTCTGGTTTAAAAAGCCACATCAGACGCCATGAAAGGGCTAAGGTGTAGGTGCAGGAGGTGGTCAAACTCTGTTTAAGGAGTAGACAACCACCATATATATATATATATATATTTGTGTGTGTGTGTGTGTGTGCGTGTGTGTTTTCCCTAGCCATCACTTGACAACTGATGCTGATGTGTTTACGTTTCCCTAACCTAGTGGTTCGGCAATTGGAAGCGATAGAATAAGTACTAGGCTTGCAATGAGTTAGTCTTGAGGTCGATTTCTTTGACTAAAATCCTTAAGGTGGTGCTCCAGCATGGCCACAGTCAAATGACTGAAACAAGTGAAAGAATAAAAGAATAAAAAAATATACATTAATTTTCCGCCAACCAATCTACCCAATCCTCACACAAGATATCTGTCTGGCTGTTATGTTTAGTATCTAATAGCAAAGTGAATACCATCTGCTCGGCTAATTTTTTCTTTGTGGGATCGGGTTGTGAGGACGTAACTATCAGAAATCTTTTGTATATAGGCGCAGGTGTAACTGCTGCGCATAAGTGCAGGTGTCATGTACATAGGCACAGGTTGTGCTGGACGAAAGGTAAGCAGTTTGCAGTTCGATCACATCTAAGATTTAGGATTAGGGCTTACGTTTAGAGTTAACGTTAGAGTTAGGGTTTAGCGTTAGAGTTAGGGTCTAGCGTTAGAGTTAGGGTTGGAATTAGGGTGCAGGATTTAAGGTTAGAATTTGCATTGCACTGCAAAATTTCATTGAAATTCTGATTTTGTTTCATATCATGTTCTTTCATTAAAAATATTTTCATCCTTAAAGCTTTTGAAACGTTAATATTCCTTTCACGGGAAAATGCGAAGGAGTGGCTGTGTGGTAACTAGCTTGCTTACCAACCACATGGTTCCGGGTTCAGTTCCACTGCGTAGCACCTTGGGCAAGTATCTTCTACTGTAGCCTCGGGCCGACCAAGGCGTTTTGAATGGATTTGGTAGACGGAAACTGAAAGAAGCCCGTCGTATATATATATATATAGATAGATAGATAGATAGATAGATAGATAGATATGTGCATGTATGTGTGTGTGTGTGTGTGTGTCTGTCTGTCTGTACCCCTCCCCACCATCGCTTGACAAGCGATTCTGGCGTGTTTTTGTCCCCGTAACTTAACGGTCCGGCAAAAGAGACCGATAGAATAAGTACTAGTCCTGGGGGGGGGGGTCGATTTGTTCGACTAAAGACGGTGCTCCAGCATGGCCGCAGTCAAATGACTGAAACAAGTAAAATAATGAAAGAATAAAAGAATATCTATCTTCATATCCGCATTGCGGAAGAATATAATGCTTGGCAGCATTTCTTCTGATACCTTTATGTTCTGAGTTCGTTCAAATTTACTTTTCATCCTTTCGGAGTCGAAGAAATAATCAATAGTCAATCACTGGAGTCAATATAATCAGCAAGCTCTCTCCCCAAAATTTCAAGTCTATTTTGTCTTTCACCCTTTCGGGTTCGATATATTAAGTATATTTCAGGTGGGGGCCCAGTTAGAATCACTGGGGGTCAATGTAATCGACTATTCCGCTTCCTACAAATTTCAGCCCTTGTGCCTTTAGTACCCCAGATTACCCTAAGTGGACTTCCCCGCTGTTGAGGATTCTATTTATTTAATTATTTGTTTATATATTTCTCTACTTTCTATTATATATCCTCTCTTATGTCCTTTAATGTGGTAGTTTCTCCCTTTGATTGGTGTTAACCCCAAATGTTTTTGTAATTTGTGTGTGCTGTAACTCGTCCTTCGATATTGCTCTCCATGTCTTGGGCCCTTGTGGCCAATAAAAGAAATCATCATCATCATTATCATTATTATTATTATTATTATTATCATATCAACATCATCATCATCATCGTCGTCGTCGTCTTTGCCTCATAAGGGTACACGAGGCACATGCATCACAACCATATGTGCACGGCATGGCGATCTCATATCAAGATAAACAACGCATGACCTTTCAGGTGTGGCCCAGTTAGAATTTTCTTGAGGTCGAATGGCCCATCCCGCTCTAAAGATCCCTGAATAATGGTTGTTTAAGTATGTTGAACAAAACACCTATGTTTCCAAAGGTGAATTATTCAAACCCCAAAGAATTCCTCTCAACACATGGCTATGATGCTCCCCCACTACTTCTGCTCGTGATCAGAGATGCACATATCGTCAGCCACCAAGGGACAAGCTCAACTGGTTAAGGTCAAACAACTGACAAGCAAATCTGTGGTATTAAGCAGAATATTTGCTGTAGCCCACCTTTTTATACCAAGACAAAACAATTTACTGATAACACTTCCAATCAATTAAGATCAGAAGCCATGAAACCACTGCCTGATACTGCATCCGGGCAATTATTATTGTTATTATTATTATTATTATTATTATCATTATTATTATTATTATTATTATTATTATTATTATTATTATTGTTATTATGATTATTATTATCATCATCATCATCATTATTATTATTATTATTATTATTATTATTATTATTATTATTATTATTATTATTATTATTATTATTATTATTATTATTATTATTATTATTATTATTATTATTATTATTATTATTATTATTTCAGTGGCGAACTAGCAGGAACGTTAGCACGCCGGGCAAAATCCTTAGCGGCATTTCGTCTGGACCCAAATTCCACCGAGATTGACTTTGCTCTTCGAGGTACCAGTTGAAGATTGGGATGTAATCGATTGTCGTTGACTTACTCCCTCCCTCCGAAATTGCTAGCATTGTGTCAAAATGTGAAACTCTTATTAATAATAATATCGAACAGTCTTAAAACCACCCCAGACCTCATCATTGCTGCTGCTATAACCATTATCGTTTTTGTCACAACAACTATTACAATTTCTACAACTAAATACACGCACACACATGCACACACGCACACACATGCACACACGCACACACATGCACACACGCACACACATGCACACACGCACACACATGCACACACGCACACACATGCACACACGCACACACATGCACACACGCACACACACTCGTGCACACATGCATACACACACATACACACACATGCACACGCATACACACACACACATGCACTCACACACACGCACATACAACCTTACATGCACACACACACACATATTTGCACACACACTTTCACACGCACATTCATGCACACATACACATGCACGCACACACACATGCACACGACACACATGCACACGACACACACACATGCAAACATGCATACATGCACACACATGCACGCACACACATACTTGCACACACACACACACACACACACACACGCTAAACACACACATGGAGACATGCACACGTACACACACATACACACACCAATGATCATCTTCCTTCCAAATGAGAGAAGAAAAATATGCGAGATAATCCCAGAACATGTGTCTGCTAAAGCCCCGTCACACAGAAACTCACACACACACACACACACACACACACACACACACACATACATACACACACAGCTACAACCCACTTTATCACCCTAACCCTAGCCCTAACCCACCGTCAAAGACATAACCACAGATTCTTTCGTAAAAAAAAAAAGTTAATAAATTTTTTTTCAAATCTAAAAATATACAAAAATATACTCACCACCGCCACCACCAAATGTACCCACCACCGCCACCACCAAATGTACTCACCACCGCCACCACCACCAAATGTACCCACCA
>NC_142944.1:14367750-14377750 GCF_046866305.1 Octopus bimaculoides | reverse complement strand
TTAATAATAATAACACTATATAACATGATTTTTGTCCTTGGGTAGCAACTGTTATTTTCTATTTGCTTACCCTTAGAAAGTATTAAAAATGGCTAATATTTCCTTCAAACTTTGCTTTTGTACCGATATTTATTCAAACCCCACCAAAATTCCTCTCAATATATGGCAATAATTCCTCGCCTTGTCTTCTCCTGCTCATGATCAGAGGTGCACATATAGTCAGCCACTAAGGGACATGCTCAAGTGGTTATGGTCAAACAAATTACAGGCAAATCTGTGATATTGAGCAGAATATTTACTATAACGATATTTCTGCTTCAGCAACTCAACGCTGAATCTGTCTGAAATGTAATGGAAAATAGATCAGCTTCAAAACATTGATGTCTGAGTCACAAAAAACAAAGTGTGAAGAGAATGGTAGTGATTTCCTTTGGTTTCTAGATAGAAGCAATTAGGAAATATTTCTCACTGACCAAAGACACGAAAATAATTAAAATTTTGTTCCACATATTGGGAACACACAAAATCTTATGTGTACACATCAGCAAAAAGTGTCTTTCAATCTCTTCTGCTGCCGCCTGTGTGCATCTACTATTCCTTCTTCTCCTCCTCTTCTTTCTTCCCAACTGCTTCCCTCTCCTCTTCTTCTTTCTATTCTGTATGTTTTCCTTTATCCCCTAACACTAACTTTTTTCTTTCTTTCTCCTCCAATCAAACATTAAACGCCATCTTTCTGGCCATTCTCTTCCTCCGTCTCTCTTTCTTTTCTCCATCTCCCTCATTCAACTTCTGCACTTACAGCACCACCACATTTGATCGTCGCTCTTCTTCTTTTTCTTCTTCTTCTTCTTCTTCTTCTTCTTCTTCTTCTTCTTCTTCTTCTTCTTCTTCTTCGTCTTCTTCTTCTTCTTCTTCTTCTTCTTCTCCTCCTCCTTCTTCTTCTTTTTCTTCTTCTTCTTCTTCTTTTTCTTCTTCTTTTTCTTCTTCTTCTTCTTCTTCTTCTTCTTCTTCTTCTTCTTCTTCTTCTTCTTCCAATTCTTCTTCTTCTTCTTCTTCTTCTTCTTCTTCTTCTTCTTCTTCTTCTTCTTCTTCTTCTTCTTCTTCCAATTCTTCTTCTTCTTCTTCTTCAGCGATACTGAACCCGGAACCATGTGGTTGGGAAGCAAGCTTCTCACAGCACAGCCATCATCATCATCATCATCATCATCATCATTTAACATCTATTTTTCAAGCTGGCATGGGTTGGACGGTGTAACAGAAGCCGGCAAAGCAGAAAGTTACACGAGAATCCAATTCTGTTTCGGCAAAGTTTCTACGGCAAGAAAGTTTGTCAAAACTTCACAGAGTGTACTGGATGTTTGTTTTTTTTTTGTTTTTCTTTTCCGTGGCACCAGCACAGAATCGCAGAAGTATGCTTGAAGGGGATAGCCTTTCTGTGATATTGTTTATATACAAATGCTCATTCTTTCATCTGAAGATATGTTGCGGTAGAGTTATGCGACGTCTTTGGAAATGTATTTAAGGTTATCAGACAAAGAATGTTGCGCATTCATGTTATCCATGTTAAGGAAGTCTGAAGGATATCTCACTGGTTCTCAAGGGAACAGAAATACCAAAATTACACACTGTTTCTTTGTGGATGGCTTGAAACTATATGCAAAGAATATGCACGAGATGAAAAAGAGCCTTGACCTGGTTACAAAATTCCTGTAGGATATAGGATTGGAGTGTGATCAAGATAGATGTTGATATATGGTTGTGAAAAAGGGGAAAACTATAAACCAGATTAGTAACATCTCCATCAATGATTTGACTGTTTCCCCAGTTTGATGAGGAATGTTACAGGTATCTAGGAGTGGATGAAAACAATATCTTACAATGACACCTGTAACAAAACACGTGTCACTAAAGAATACTACAACCAAATAAAGAAAATTTGAACGCCGGAACTTTCTGCATTCAATAAAACAGTGACCCACAATGTGTTTGTAGTGCCAGTAACTCAGACCAACAATTGAGTTGCTTGATTGGATGTTTGACGGAATCTGAGCCATTGATGTGAAAACCCGGAAAGTACTAACAAGCACACATAATTTTCACATCAACACTGACGTATACTACCTCTACCTAAAACGAAAACAACTGCCTTTGAATGTCGTATCATATCCCTTCGGCAACATCTTTTAACCACCAAGTGTCAAAGTGGATCCCTTGACCAAGTTTGCATTCATGAGGTTAATAAGATCATAAGTTTTGGAAGGTAGACAACGAAGAAAAGTTGGGGGTTACCACATGAATAAAAATATAAAGAAAAATAATCTGAAAATGCAGGGATCATTTAAAACTATTTATTAACTTAACCGGTTTCACTTATTTAAAAAAGATTTTCAAAAGTAAACTATGAGGCTTTGTGTATCTTCTGTGGTATCAAAAATTAGTTTACATAAAAATATTCAGATCAGGTAATATTTTTTTTACAATAAGAGGATATTTTGTGGCTCCACAACAACTATTTAAAATCGGAACAATCGTGAGCTACCTTTTGATCATGTGACTACCATCGTTTTTAGAGAGAAAGCAATTCTAAGCCAGCTTTTTTTTAAAAAAGAAAATAGAACCACCTTTTGATCACGTGACTGCCATCAATCAATCATATTGTTTTTTTTGTTTTTTTAAAGAAGGCAATTTTGAGCCACCATTCTTGTATAAAATAATAGTAACTGTCAAATTCCATCCAGATGCGGGACCCTACAGCCAAATCCGAGAATTATAAATGGTCTGTTATTTCTCTACTCACCCTTATTATCAATTTCAGATGCTGCAAACAGTTATGGTTTGATCACGTTTTACGTTTTTGTCAAAAATTCTATTACTTGATTCGGATATATTTATGTAAAGTAACTTTTATCTTCTTATCATTTAAAAAATTTTTATTACCTGATCTGAATGTTTTTATGTAAACAATTTTCTGACTCATCTCAGAGGATACACAAAGCCTCAGACCTTTCCTTATCATTGTCAAAGACTCTATCACTTGATTTGGATACATTTATGTAAACTAGTTTTTGACACCAGAGAGGATACACAAAGCTTCAAGCATTGCTGTTGATTTTTTTTTTTTTAAATAAGTGAAGCCGGTTAAGTCAATAGATAGTTTTAAAAGATTCCTGCATTTTCAGATTATTTTCCTGATATATATATATGTGTGTGTGTGTGTGTGTGTGTGTGTGTGTGTGTGTGTGTGTGTGTATACTCTTTTACTCTTTTACTTGTTTCAGTCATTTGACTGCGACCATGCTGGAGCACCGTCTTTAGTCGAGCAAATCGACCCCAGGACTTATTCTTTGTAAGCCTAGTACTTATTCTATCGGTCTCTTTTTGCCGAACCGCTAAGTTACGGGGACGTAAACACACCAGCATCGGTTGTCAAGCGATGGTGAGGGGACAAACACAGACACAAAAACACACACACATATACATATATATATATATATACGACGGGCTTCTTTCAGTTTCCGTCTACCAAATCCACTCACAAGGCTTTGGTCGGCCCGAGGCTATAGTAGAAGACACTTGCCCAAGGTGCCACGCAGTGGAACTGAACCCGGAACCATGTGGTTCGTAAGCAACCTACTTACCACATAGCCACTCCTGCGCCTGTGTGTGTGTGTGTGTGTTATGTATGCATATATATGTGGGGGGTGTATGTGTATACATGGGTTGACTAACGGATAGAAACAGAGAAAGACAGACACACTGACTCCCAGGCATTCAAGTAATCGGGCAGACAACCAGAAAGGCAGACAGGCAGGCAGGCAAGCAGACATGTACGCAGTCTGTAAGTTATGCCATATTCAAACAAATACTTTTTACACATCTACATACATACAATCAAATCACTTCTTCCACCATACTTGTACTTATACATATGTTAAGTCATTAACGTTTCTTCTACGTAGGAAGACAATGGTGTGTTTTCTATGTCTCAGTACATAATACATATGTGCTTAAATGTTAATGCTGAGTATTGAGTATGTGGCTGTGTATGTGTGTGTGTGTGTGTGTGAGACTGTGCTTGTCTGTGATTATGTGTGTGCGACTCTGTGTGTATGTGTATTGTGTGTGTGTTGGTGTGTGTATGTTTGTGTGCGTTTGCGTGTGTGTGTTAGTGAGTTATTGAAGCATAAGACGTAATTGTTGGTTTGTCTGCAAGCTACAGTGAAGTGTGAGTAAATTTACCTAAAGTAAGTGTTAACGTGTCTATACGTCTACATACAAGCATACATACATACGTACATATATGTGTGTGTGTGTGTGTGTGTGCAATGTTTGTATATATATATATATATATATGTGTATATGTATATGTATATATGCATATATGTGTGTATGTGCATATATATATATATACATACATACATACAGATAGGTATGCAAATATACGTGTATGTATATATATATACATATATATGTGTGTGTATGTATGTGTATGCATGTGTATATGTATATATACATATATAAATGTATATATTTTTTATTTATATTTAGCAACAGTGGCTCAAGGGTCGTGAGTTTCGTCACTTAGTACTTAAATGTGTGTGTGTGTTTGAGTGTGTGCGTGTATGCATATATATATATATATATATATATATATATATATATATATATATATATATATATATATATATGTATGTATATATATATATATATATATATATATATATATGTACATATATAATATGTATATATATATATGTATATACATATACATACATACACACACACACACACACACACACACACACACACACACACACACACACACATATATATATATATATATATATATATATATATATATATATATATATATATATATATATATATATATATACATACACATATATACATTACGTATGCATGCCATGCCAGAGTGTTACATACTAAGATGGGCTGATAAAGTTTCTTGCTATCGTTAAAGCTTCCACGACAATGACACCAGATATCGACAAAGTCGCCTGAAGAAATGTAGATCATATAACAAGGTAATTCAGTTCAACAATTTGAAATAAGAAAATAAAATAAAAAAGAAACTAAAATAAAAGTAATAAGTATGATTCTATCTAGTTATTTCTGTGTAGGTGTGTGAGTGTGTTTCATTTCTAAATTTGATGTTCTCGTTTGGTTGTAGGATGTGGAACAGTAAATGACTAAAACGGTAAAATATAGAAAACGTGCTGTGGTTGTTTGCTTGCTTTCTTAGTTGTTCTCGTTTCGTAGACGTGTGTGTTTGGGAAGAAGTTTGTTTCCCAACCACATGGCTCTTGGTTCAGTTCCACTTCGTGGCAGCTTGGGCAAGTTCTTTCTACTATAGCCTCGGGCTGACCACAGCCTTGTGAGTGGATTTGGTAGACGGAAACCGAAAGAAGACCGTCCTATATGTGTGTGTGTTATATGTGTGTGTGTTTGTGTGTGTTTGTGTGTCTGTGTTTGTCCCCCCCCCCCACCACCAGCGCTTGACAACCGATGTTGGTGTGTTACAGTCCCCGTAACTTAGCGGTTCGGCCAAAGACACCGATAGAACAAGAACTAGACTATCACACCTACAGCTGTTTTTGCTACGCATAAGCATTTTCTTTCTTACTTCCTTACTCTATTCCATTCTCTCTTTCTTTCTATCTATCTGTCTGTCTGACTGCCTTTTGCTTTACAAGTCCCCGAAACCCACAACCAACTTTTGTCCTTGTATTTCCTCGCTGTTATAACAAGTTTATTCCTTTATCTATTTATTTTTATCTAAAAAGCTGTTTAGGCGTTTTCTTTCAGTTCAGTTTAACACGATAGTATTTTCTTTGCAGTTCTTAGTAACTTCAGACGTGTCCGCCACACCTGTAAGCAAGGTAGATGGAAGCTAATACTTTGTTTCATAATTGTTAGTGTATATAAGACGAAAAAGATATGCACGACTGTCGTAGTATTAGGTTACATACACATGCGAGTAAACCTTTCATTCTAACACCTGAACTAGGATAAAGATATCATGTAGAGACTTACACAAACCAAATGAACCTTGATGAAGTGAGAATGTCGTGAAATATCTGTTACACTGACAAAAGGAATAATTAAATACAAAACATATAGCCAAAAGAGGAAGAAAGACAAATAATACAAATAGAAAAATAAAATAGAAATAAATAAATAAATTTGGCATCAAGGAGCGAAGTTCAAATGAATTAAGTAACCATGACTCGGCGGTTTGTGATCAATGACTAGAGTATTCAACGAAATTTGTTCATACAGCTGACGAACGAAGGAAAAGTATCGATATTGCCAAACAGTGAATGACAAGCACCACAGTGAAAGACAGAAACCTGCAAACTGACTACGCCATCCGGTTTCGATACTAGATCAATCCATTTGTTTTCTGTTGAAATACGTACCTCCTCTGTATTTACGATTAATTTCGAAAATAGTAAAGAATGTAAATGGAATAAATGAAGTCGCTGGCCTTGTGCCGATATTCGAAATTAATGTTAAGTTGAAGCAAAGTGGTGATCTGGCCGAATCGTTACCGCGCCGGACGAAATGCTTAGCGGCTTTTCGTTCGTTTTTACGTTCTGCTTTCAAATCCCGCCGAGGTCGACTTTGCCTTTCATACTTTTGGGCCCGATAAAATAAATACCAGTAAAACACTGGGGTTGATGAAATCGACTCATCCCTTCTAAAAAATTACTGGCTGTGTGCCAAAATTTGAAACCAACATTAAGCTGAAGTTTAAGGCGGTGAACAAGCAGAATCGTTACCGCATCATTTCTCCCGACATTATATTGTGAGTTCAAATGCCGCCAAGGTTGACTTTGCCATTCATCCTTTCGGAGTCGATTAAATTAATACCAGTTGAGGACTGGGGTTGATGTAATGGACATGCCTCCACAAATCCGAGGCATTTTACCGATAGTAAGAATAATATTAAGGTGAAGTTTAAGGAAGCGAGCTGACAAAATAGTTAGCACACCGGATAAAATGCGTAGCGGCATTTCATTCGGCTCTTTCTTTACGTTCTGAATTGATATGCCGCTTAGGTCGACTTTACTTCTCGTTTCTTCGAGATCAATAAAATAAGAACCAGCTGAACGCGGGAGTTTGATGTTATAGATTAGTTCTCTCCCTTTAAAATTGCTGGCCTTGTACCAAAACTTAGTAAGAATATTAAACTGTTGTTTGGAACTTAAATTAACACCAAACTTTCAAGGGAAATTTTAATTCTTTAAATAGGCGCAGAAGTGGCTGTGTGGTAAGTAGCTTGCTTACCAACCACATGGTTCCGGGTTCAGTCCCACTGCGTGGCACCTTGGGTAAGTGTCTTCTACTATAGCCTCGGGCCGACCAAAGCCTTGTGAGTGGATTTGGTAGACGGAAACTGAAAGAAGCCTGTCGTATATATGTATATATATATATATATATATATATATATATATATATATATATATATATATATATATATATATATATATATGTGTGTTTGTGTGTGTGTGTTTGTCCCCAACATCGCTTGACAACCGATGGTGGTGTGTTTACGTCCCTGTAACTTAGCGGTTCGGCAAAAGAGACTGATAGAATAAGTACTAGGCTTCCAAAGAATAAGTCCTGGGGTCGATTTGCTCGACTAAAGGCGGTGCTCCAGCATGGCCGCAGTCAAATGACTGAAGCAAGTAAAAGAGTAAAAGAGTATAAGAGTTCACATCAGCTTTTAACAGGAAGTTTGTACTGTACCGTCAGCAGTGTATCAACCCGAGGTTTGATACCAACTTCAGGTTGATACCAGC
The DNA here is from genome assembly GCF_046866305.1 of Octopus bimaculoides. NCBI lineage: Eukaryota > Metazoa > Mollusca > Cephalopoda > Octopoda > Octopodidae > Octopus > Octopus bimaculoides. The sequence continues at coordinate 14,369,924 of NC_142944.1, read as the reverse complement.
CTGAGGAAGGTTGGTATCAGAATGAAAAAATGACGTTTCTCTTTAACGTCAATAATGTAGAAAAAACATAATGTAAGAATATTTTGTCAAACAATTTGGATAGATGTAATTATGTCATACAGAAGCCATTTGTTATGAATAATCTGAAGCACTGCATCACTTAGATCTTTGGAGTCAGTTCTGATCTTCATCTAACTGCATTTTGCTTTCTTTTATTAGAAATTAAATATCTAACAAGTCGTGAACATTTTTTTGAATGGACTTAAAAAAAAAAAAAGTTATTCTCATGGATTCTCGTTAGATTGAGAGTGCCTGAAATGCCTCAATATTGTGAAGAGTTTGCCTTTCATCCTTTCGGGGTCGATAAAATAAGTGCCAATCGCGTACTGGAGTCGATCTAATCGACTGGCCCCCTCCCCAAAAAATTTCGGGCGTAGCCTGAAAGTTCCAGAGTTTTGCAAGTATGTAATAAAGACTTTTTCTCAAACAGTGAGCAGGATTGATACTATTAATAATTATGATAACGAACTTGAATAGGCGATGGAAATATAAAATAAAAATAAAAACAAAATCGGGTCTTGATGGATTTTAATACAAGACATAGAACCATGGAATGTTCGTAATTGTCTTTCTCAGCATTTTGTTTATTTATTAATATAGCGTAATCATTCAACCCAAATAATTTCACCACCACCCACCGCCCACATGTAAGGCCTAATTATTCTTTCCACAGCTTAAATATCCCAGTTATTATTTCTATCCCTTATAAGGTCTAATTATTCCTTCATCCCATGTAAGGTCTTGATATACTTTCACCCCTTATAAGACTTAATTATTCCCTCACCTTTTATAAGACCTGGTTATTCTTTTCATTCCCTAATAAGACCTCGTTATTCTTTCGCCCTCATAAATCTTATTATTCTTTCGCCCTCATAAGTCTTGTAATTCTTTCGTTCCTCATAAGTCTAGTTATTCCTTTCATAACTTATAAGGCTTATTTATTCGTTCTATTTCTTATAAGACCTAGTTATTCTTTCATTCCTTATAAGGTTTAGTTGCTATTATCATCACTTATGCATATGTATGTGTGGTTGTGTGTGTGTGTGTGAATGTGTGTGTGTGTATGTGTGTGTGTGTCTGTGTCTGTGTCTGTGTCTGTGTGTGTGTGCGTGTAGTCATGGCAGAAACATTAAAGAATATATATATATATATATATATATATATATATATATATATATATATATATATATATATATATTAGGGATAAAAATCCAAATTTACAGGTAAAAATTCAATTTAATTTAATTTATCAAAATTAAAATTAAATTAAGTTTCACAGCATATAATATAAATATAAAATTTAGAGTAAAGAACCACAATTCTTGAACTCATCCATGAAAATCCACAGTCACATATAGAAAAATTTAATAATTTAATAATTTAGAGAAAAGAGCCACAATTCCTGAACTCAGCGATGAAAATCCACAGTCACATATAGAAAAATTTAATAAGTAAATACACTAAAAATAACTATAATAAAATACAAATTAATAATTATTAAGATAATCAAACGACTACACGTGTTTCATAACCACATTTTCAAATAGAAAATAAAATAAAATAAAATCGATTAAAACAAATCGATCGAAAATCAATTTTATTCAAAAATATAGCTAATCTTCGGGTCAAAATACAATAATAATAATAATAATAAATGAATGCATATATATCAACAAACAATAAATAACAAATGAATTTATATAAAAATGCTTATTTTATCAATAAGTAAAAGTACTTATTTTACCAATAAATAAAAGGAAAATATTTAACGATATTATTGAAAATGAAGGCAATACTTATCTTATCGAAGCTTTAGTTTAAACTAAAATTTAAACGTTATACTATTAACTTAGCGTTTATTAGAATATCAATTAACAATATACAACAAATGAATTTCTATAAAAATACTTATTTTACCAATAAATAAAGAAAAACGTTTAACAATATTATTGAAAATAAATGCAATACTTATCTTATTGAAGTTTTAAGTTAAACTAAAATTATAAACGTTATACTATTAACTTTACGTTTATTAGAATATAAACTAACAAAAATAATAAATAAATTTATATAAAAATACTTATTTCACCGATAGATAAAATAAAAACATTTAA
>NC_142944.1:14347750-14352750 GCF_046866305.1 Octopus bimaculoides | reverse complement strand
TATATATATATATATATATATATATAGAGAGAGAGAGAGAGAGAGAGAGAGAGAGAGATTTAAATCAATACATACAGACGTATATGATCTTTCGCAAACAACTTCCAGCTACAAGTGCTACCAGTTGAAAATTCCGCATAGCGGATACTAGCAAGTTTATGGGGTCATCAGGAGAGAATTGATGCCGTGTCCATCTTGACGACACTTCACAGAAATGAGGCTTCGCTTGCTAGATCAACTGGTTACTAGGTTTCGCTCTTTGTACTTCGAGCCAATGCTCATCGTCTCTTTTTAGCCAAATCCAGTGGCTTACTTTTCCACGGTAGTTAGGACATCACTCATGGTGGTATATTCCTTTAGGTTGAGTTAGGCCTAGCGACGACAGTCGCCTCACACTTGTGTCCAATAAATACTCTACATCGGACTTCGACTGGAAAAAGCTCCGCTTTCCAGCCTGCGTTTTAACATTCCACGAGGCTTTTATAACGGTTGATCTTTCGATCCCGAGCAGCGTCCATGTTATCTTCATGAGGAACTGTTAACTCGACTAGATTTACCACTTTCTTTCTTTCTTTCATACCATGGGATAACATCTGGTTTCTCCGTAACTGGAATAGGAAAGAATCTTTGGCTCCCTGGTAAATTTGCAGCCATCTCCCAATAGCCGTTCCACTTTTCAGCGCTCACGAGAAGTTTCTTCTTCAAACGGATATGCTGTCTTGAACGCACAAAGGTAATGAAATTTCTGGTCGGTTCCTTCACTGGTTTTTTCGCCACTCTTGATGAGAGCAATTTGATTCTTTGTTACACTAAAGATGACCTTAAAGATCATATTGTATCGTTATGCATATCTATTCAATGCCAATGAACAGCTGTAAAGAATATGCTTCAGTGTTCCGACTTTTCCACATCTGCATTAATCATTCTCAGATACGTTCCATCTTACTTGATTTGTAGGCGTTGGCAAGACATCATAGGATGAACGAATCAGAAAACTTAGCTGCAACGTTGCCCACTTCCATATTTCAACCCAACTTACTTTTTCTCTCAACAACGTATTCCTCTCATTTTGTCATCTATCATTGTTGAGAGCATTGATTCAAATGAAGGTCTTTTCTCTGTTTCTTTTCCTTTGACCATTATATATATGTTATAGTGTATGTATGTATGTATGTATGTATGTGAAAGCGCATGGCTCAGTGGTTAGAGCGTTGAGCTTACGATTGTGAAGTTGTGAGTTCGAATCCCAGACCGGGCTGTGTGTTGTGTTCCTGAGCAAGACACTTTATTTCACGTTGCTCCAGTTCACTCAGCTGTAGAAATGAGTTGTGACGTCACTGGTACCAAGCTGTATCCGCCCCCTTGCCTTTCCATTGGATAACATCATTGGCATGGGGAGGGGAAGGCCGGTATGCCTGGGCGACAGCTGGTCTTCCATAAACGACCTTGCCCAGTCTTGTACCTAGGAGGGTAACTTTCTAGGTGAAATCTCAGGATGAGTCATGACCGAAGCGGGAGGGGGGGGGGTCTCAGAGACAGATGTATGTATGTATGTATGTGTGAAGGCGCAATGGCCCAGTGGTTAGGGCAGCGGACTCACGGTCATAAGATCGCGGTTTCGATTCCCAGACCGGGCGTTGTGAGTGTTTATTGAGCGAAAACACCTAAAGCTCCACGAGGCTCCGGCAGGGGATGGTGGCAAACCTTGCTGTACTCTTTCACCACAACTTTCTCTCATTCTTACTTCATGTTTCTGTTGTGCCTGTAATTCAAAGGGTCAGCCTTGTCACACTGTGTCACGCTGAATATCTCCTAGAACTACGTTAAGGGTACACGTGTCTGTGGAGTGCTCAGCCACTTGCACGTTAATTTCACGAGCAGGCTGTTCCGTTGATCGGATCAACTGGAACCTTCGACGTCGTAAGCGACGGAGTGATGACAACAACAATGTATGTATGTATGTATGTATGTATGTATGTATGTATGTACGTGTATGTGTGTGTCTGTCTGTGTGTATGTCTGTGTCTGTTATGTTTACATAAATATACGCATAAATATACACACAGAGACACATACACGTCTACATGCATATACATATGTACGTGAATACATATACATGACTCTGTATGCCGCACTCTCTCTCTCTCTCTCTCTCTCTCTCTCTCTCTCTCTCTCACTCGCTTCTTTGTCTCTCTCACTCGCTTTCTTTGTCTCTCTCACTCACTTTCTTTCTCTCTCTCTCTCTCTCTCTATCTCTCTCTCTCCCTCTCTCTCTCTCTCACTCACTTTCTTTGTCTTTCTCACTCACTTTCTTTCTCTCTCTCTCTCTCTCTCTCTCTCTCTCTCTCTCTCTCTCTCTCTCTCTCTCTCTCTCTCTCTCTCGCTCTTTCTCTCTCGCTCTCTCTGAAATCGGTTTAAGAATTATTTGTTTCATCCAATGAAATTTGAATATTCCTATATTGTGTTTATGACGTCACAATATGGAGAACATTTCTCCAGAGATTCTCTTCCAAAATTCTTCAGTCTCTTTCAACCTTTCACGGTGATTAGAGGCTAGGGAATGTGTGCGCCAGGGGGCGTACCCAGACATCTGAAGACGAGTGTGAAGTGACAGTCATCTTCAGCTTGTTTTTGATGTTTGTGGGGTTGTTTTATGCACCTTTGAGTTCTTAAACACCCAATGTAACATGCTGGTTGGTAGCATAACATAGTTACAAGGTGTCCGGTAGTGTTCCTGTACCCGGATGAACTCTTAACCAGGCGATTTCAGGAGAGAAAACCTGGGGGTTCCAACCAGAAACATATACCTCACTGGCCAATACATTCACTCACTATATTTGCTTCCAGACGAATTCCTGGCTCTAAAGAGAGAATGTGACATTAAATAGTAAAGATGATGAACACGAAATACTGCTTCCTCAACAGATTGTCATACGGGTGTTAAGAGAATATAACTATAAATTTTCTTAGAATTTTATTAAAAACAATAAAGTTTGTTGTAATTAAAATGTTTGACTGTCATTTTTCAGCTTATTTCTATATTGAATCAAAATAGATTATTCATTAGTTGTTCGATATACTGTACGTAACATTATTGCTGCAAATACGTAAGCACATAAATTTTTGGGTACAAGTGTATTTATGTATGTATGCGCGCGTGTGTGTGTATGTGTGTGTGTATGTGTGTGTGTGTGTGTGTGTGTGTGTGTGTGTGTGTGTGCGTGTGTGTTTGTTTGTGTGTGTATGTGCGTGCGTGTGCGAGTGTGTGCGAGTGTGTGTAAGTATTATGGTCTTAGCTGCCTGTTACTCAAGTTACTATTTATTCTCTGGGGACTTTGACTAGCAGGTTCACAACTGGCTTCATCACTGACATATATATATATATATATATATAAATATATATATATATATATATATATATATATATATATAATATATTCTACCAGCCAAAGTCTCCTGAGGAGAATAGTAAGTGGAGAAGCAGTGAGTTTAGGTATAATTACTCATACACTCGCACACACAAAGAAAAATAGCTCTGTCCACATCGCTTTTTCACTAGAAAAAGTTCCACAGAGAGACAGAAGGGGGAAGAGACAGAAGGGGGAAGAGACAGAAGGGGGAAGAGACAGAAGGGGGAAGAGACAGAAGGGGGAAGAGACAGATAGACAGACACACAAACGGACAGACAGGCAGAAAACGAGAGACTGAAGGAGAGAGAGGGAGAGAGACAGAGGGTGTCGGGGAAGAGAAAGAGGGTGAGAAAAGTAGATGGGAGAGAGCTGTGGGAGAGAGAAAGGTAACCATATTTCGTTATATTTTTATTTGTTGTCCTTTAGTTCTAGATCAATCGTAATTGAGCAGATCCTTGATCAGAGGCATTCCAGACACGACGGGGGGGGGGGGGGGTTAGTGGTACGTTTAACTATTATATAACCCAACAGTAGCCTTTCCTTTCCGAAGACGGTAGCATGTAATTTGAAGACAATGTAGCTGTTGTTTCTAAAAGGTAGCGCGTCGACTTAGAATTCGTTGGTCTAATTAGTAATTAGTATTAAATATTAATATATATTCAGTTGTAAGATAATTATTGGAGAAATATTGCTGTCCAAGGAAACCATTTGTAGTCAATATCAGCCACAAAAAAGTCAGGAGTAAATTCCCCTAATCTTTTGAGTTCCCTCCCTTTAAAGGAGAAGATGTAGGAAAAGAAAGGAGAGGTGAAGAAGGTAAGGGGAAGGGTATAATGACAAACACCAGACTGGTGGACGGTGAAGAATTTCTTTAAAAATTTATTGCAAAAGATAGGAATAAACCCTTGAGATTTTCACACCGTTTTTGCTAACACAGGAAAATACTTACATATCATTGAGAATTTCTTTTAATACATTAATACTCTTAGGCCGAAGTGCGTTAGGTTGTCACGTGATAAGTTGTTGTTGAGAGAATGTTAGCTGACATGGAGGACTGAAAACCATCCGAATATTGGAAAAGAGTTACATGTATCATGATGAATCGCATCGGTATCAAAATACCAATATCACGAGTGCTGCTCAACGCTCTGTGTCACTGAAAAGGCTGTAAGAGATGACATGAACGTTATGAAAGCCAAGTTCCACCAAGCTGTGACGTGTGCGGTTGAGAAAGACACCAACTGCTCTATCAGCAACACCAGGTCCGAAATGGTGACCAAAATGAAGGAGATTTTCGAAAATCTTTCCAGGGACACAGTGAGGAACGCCTGAGCCAACTTGGGACTATGCTGGAAGCTGACGGCGGCCACTTTGTATAAACTGTTATCACCTTGTCATAATCTAGTTGAAAGGTTTTGAATTTTTTAATTGAATATTGTGTTTGCGTTTCCTTTTATTCAAACGGTCAAATTTAACCCGAACACTCAGGATATCATTGAATAACATATCATTCCTTGATTTCATGTTTGATAGTTCTTGTCTCTTGTCTCTTGTCCGTCAGAGTATTAAAATCTTCCTCCAGAAAAGACA